>NW_019154206.1:762640-773827 GCF_002288905.1 Enhydra lutris kenyoni | reverse complement strand
GGAAAGGAAAGGAAAGGAAAGGAAAGGAAAGGAAAGGAAAGGAAAGGGAAGGGAAGGGAAGGGAAGGGAAGGGAAGGGAAGGGAAGGGAAGGGAAAGGGAAAGGGAAAGGGAAAGGAAAAGGAAAAGGAAAAGGAAAAGGAAAAGGAAAAGGAAAAGGAAAAGGAAAGAAAAGAAAAGAAAAGAAAAGAAAAGAAAAGAAAAGAAAAGAAAAGAAAAGACAAGACTCCCTCCAAGAGAGATGCCCATGATCATGGTGGCATTATTCACAATAACCAGACGTGGAAACATCGACCTTGGGAGCCTTATGCTAAGTAACTCAGACACAGAAAGACACAGACCAGAGGATCTCATGGATATTCCACCTGGAAAAAAATACTGAATGCACAGATAGTGAGAACAGATGTGTGGTTCCAGATTCAGGGATGGTGGGGGGAAACGGGTGAAGGTAGTCAAAGGTGCCATGTTTGAGAGATAAAATCCACAAGTCATGGAATGTTCTGTGCAGCATGGAGATGAAAGCTAACCCTACAGGATGGGGTACAGGCTCCCCCACTACTTGAAAGTAGAGTGTTCCTAGGAGACCTTTCACAGCAGAAATGATGTAAACTGAAAAAGGAATGACCATTCACTTCTACAGAAAAGTGAATGAGCATGCTCAGACACCAAAAATTCCTTCTCTTTGGCTCTTCTCGGGCCTCAGGACACAACAGCCTACAGATGCCCAAAATAAATGGAGCACAGCCAATGCTCACAGACACAATTCAAAGTGCAAGTAGCGGGACGCAGAGAGAAGTGCCCCAGAAGGAGCTGGTTGGGGTGCACACTACCTCTGTAGGGGTTCCCCTTAAAACAGATGCTGAATGTGATGCCCACTCTTTGACTTTTTTCTTAAGAAGGAAACCCTCTTCAGGTTACTTCCTGCTGCTGGAGCTGGGTAATAACATAGATCTTTCCAAAAAGCCAAGTGCCTTACCAAGAACTCTGAGAAAAATGGGGAAGACTTGTACTTGAAAGTTTCTGAGGGGGTATAAGTTCAGAGTTCTGGAAACAAACATCAGCAGGTCCACTGTAAAAAGCATATTCCTCAGCAGGTGGAATATGAACTACCTCCTACCCCCAGAAACCTCCTCCTTCGCCTTGCTCGGGACAACCCACAAGAGCTCAGACTTACCTCAATTCCTCCTTTCTCCCATTCTCAATATCGAACCTATAGGCAAACCCTGTGAGCTCCATCTTCAATAGGTACCCAGAATAGCACTAACCCCTCCTTACTGTCTGGTCCACACTGGAGCTCATCTCTTGCCTGAGTTCCTGGAAATCTTCATCATGGCCTCCCTTGCCCATCCTCAAACCTGTGACATCCATTCTCAACACTAGCCAGGATGGCCCAGTGAAACAGGGTCCCATGAGGTCACAGCCCTACAATGGCTTTATGTCACCCTACTGTCACCTCCCTGAGGTTACATCCTAAGCTGTCTCCTGTGCCCACAGGGCCTTCCTGCTGCTCCTGGACATACTTGGTATGCTCCTGCCTCAGGGGCTTTGCATATGCTTTCCCTTCTGTTTATAAGGTTCTTGATGTGATATCACTCACCTTCTTTCAAACTTGACTAAAGCATCATCTTCCTAGTGAAGTCCCACCTGGCCCCAATGTGAATAGCAAGCACCACCACCACCTCCCCTTCATCACCCCAGCCCTGTATCCTGCTTTCTATTTCCAGACCAGTTATTACAGTCACCAGGCCATCTCAGCAAGAGGGAAATGGAGCTCTCCTTGGATGGTTTCACAACGGACTCCCTCCAATTTCCTAGTCAGAGCCCTGGGGAAAAAGGTGAACAGAGCTCTTGCACATCCAGGAACCCAGGACAATGGGTCCCCCTACAGAAACCTGAAGACCATCAGGAAAATGAGCCATAAGAGGAATCCACTTGCACATGAGACCTGGAACCAGACATGTTCCTCGATTCCAGGGGAGCACACACAGGCCCTCCCCTTGCCTGATGTGCTCACCTGAGAAAGCTGAGCAGAGAAGCATCCCAGGGTCCAAATCTTCCTTTGGCCAAGGTCCTGAGAAACAGACACCTCTCCTCCCTGCACCAGCCACCTGTGATAGACGTCCAGCATCCTCCTGTGCTGTGGCAGAATGGCGCACCTGTCCTCTTTCTTGGGACATCATCACAAACCAGCTTTGCTGCACAGTTTTCAGGAAGGAACCTGAAGTGGCGGCAGCAGCAGGCCACGCAGGTTCGGTCTCAGTCTCACACGTGAGGCCCCATGTAGAATGAGAGCTTCATGGAGACTGGTGTGCCATGTGGCCTTGGAACCTAATGGCAGGAGCTGAGATTTCAGTTCCAAATGAAAACTGGCTTCTTCCACCCAGCACAGGAAAGTGGGGGATTTCTCAGGGGTGTGGCTCTGGAAGAAGAGCTTTTGCCGACTGAATTCACAGATCCCGGGAGAGGATACCTGTGGTGCCTCGTCTGAGGAAGCAAGGGGCACACTGGGCAAGAANACCTGTGGTGCCTCGTCTGAGGAAGCAAGGGGCACACTGGGCAAGAATCCAGAATGCTGCCTGTGGGCTTCTTCCCACCAAGCCCCCTGCTGACATGAGGGCTGGAGAACCAAAAAGGAAGCACGTTTCCTACCACATGTGCAGCAGGAGGGCTGGCTAGGGAGCAGAGCCCTGTCCCTGGAGCAAGATGGCCTGTGCATCCAGAGTGAAGGCCCATCACCATGGCTCACAATCTCCCAGCTATGATCTGAGTCCCCTTCCAGGCTCACACCTGCTGACATGGTGACTCCTAAGACCCCGAGACTACTTTCCTCCCCAGCTCAATGCTACTCACAGAGAAGCCATCTCCAGGCTCAGAAACATGTTCATCGTTAGCTCTGGAATTCCCTGGGTTTGTCTGCACTGGCCCACCCAAGTGTCCCTTCCAGATCATTCCTCCAGTGCCCTAGTGTTTCAAGTCACCTTTAAGCTGCCGTTCAAAAGGCATGAACACGTCCATTTAGGCAGACCAGCCGAGCGACTCTGTGTGTGGGAAACTCAGACCACATCCTCCCTGAACACCAAGGCTTCCAAGTCCAAGCTGCAAACCCTCACTCACTGGGCACGGAGCAGCACGCCAGCATGAGCACTGCTCTTTCAAATCTCTAGTCTCCCGTTCCTTCAAATTAGAAACCAAGCTCTAGGCACCACTCCATTTTCTCTTCAGAGAGATAAGGGAAAGGAGAGAATAAAGCACTCCGTGTGCACAGCACACTTCTATCCAAATAGAACTCCACGTTCTTTCTCATCTGGGCAGCCTGACACTGCCCATACTATGAGAGTGGCCACAAGTTCAGTCCTCATAAATATATCTGACCTTGTGTTTTTCTTTTTGGCATTTGGATCTCGAAGTCAATGTCTATATTGTTTTCTTAAAATAACAAGAATAATGATGATGTGGTCACGTAAAGGTCTGGGTCTCCATAACCAGACAACATGGCTCTGGTTCAGATAAGGATGAAGACACAACCTCTTTGCAGGAAGCAAAGCCCAGACCCTCAGGGATCCTGACACGCTCAAGGGCAATGGGTTCCTTTGCTCCGTGGAGTAGTCCGAGTGCAAAGGATGCAGATGCCCTCCAGGGTTCATTCTGTTTTCTTCATAAATTCCCCAGGCCAAGTCACAAGGGACTCACCAGGTCAGGTTTCAGAGCTCAGGATGGGGCACCAGGTGAGCAGCCAACCACCCCTCCCCCTGCCAGGGAGGGTGGATTTTCTCTGGGAGCACAACGAGCCACTCCCTGAGCTACTCAACAGCCTACACTCCATCTCCATTTGTCCTCCTCACAAAGGCCACTGCTCCCTGTTAGAGCTCCATGGCTGTGTTTTACTTAACACATATTAATTCTTTTAATATTTCAGAAGATTTGTTTCCCATTATCTAATTAAAACAGGAAATAAAAGTGCACAGATCACCGCTTCCACTGGCATATACAATTCATGGCAGTGACTTAAAGGAGATCAGGAAATACAAGAGGAACAGATATTCTGATGACCCATCATTTCATCATCTAGGTTTTGAAACTTCACACACACTCAGAGAAAGAAGTCCGAACCAATGTCTCAGCCTGGCAATGCGGAGCAGTCTGAACTGGAGGGACAGGGACAGAAGAAGAGTTTGTGTGTGTTGGCTGAGGCTGGTGGCACACAAGAAGGTTCCCAGCCAGCTCTCCACCTGGGCCTCACCTGTCCTCAGCCAGGAACCTGCTCACAGCCCTGACCTGTCACAACTGTCACACAGTGGACACACGGCCACCCCTGGAGCCAGCCCTGCCCACACCCTCCTACGGAACACACTCCGCTCTCCTCTGGGACCCCCTGGCAGCTCTCCCCAGACCTGGAACTGCCCTGTCTGCTGCAAAGCTTCAGGATTCCCCCCTCTTGTCAAGATGACACTGGCCCAAGGCTTTCATAAATGTGTCATATTTCTCTCCACTCACCTTCCTACCTGGACAAACTGTCAGTCACATATCGATGGAACACGAACCTGCTCTGAGATCTGAGTCTTTCACTGCAGCCTTCTGAGGACTCCTTGTGCAGTAAATACCATGGCCTATGACGGGGTTTACGACACTATTATCTACAGAATGATGCAGCCTGGATCACCACCTTGTGAGTTGCCTTTCATTAGTTGAAATTTTCTGTGTAAAAAGCCTTCCCACAAAGATACTACCTTCCAGCAATTTCATGAGGAGAAACAAACTCTGTGGGATAGCAGCATTAGGAAAGCATCAGGTAAGCAGTTCCAGAACTCACCCCAGGGCTCCTGGAGTCCGCCAAGCCCCTTGATGCCACCAGCATGCCTCTATCCAGGAGAATTCCCAAAGACTCTCCTTCTGACTCTACCACCAAAGAAGCTACAGAGAAAATACAGCATGTCAAAATATCTAGATGATGCATTGAGTCAAACTAGAAAGTCAAGCTTTACTTTTAAATGGTAAAACCTTACTTTAAATCATTTTGAATTTTCCCTTTACCTTAATTGGAACTTTTTAGATAAAGACACTAATCAGTTATGAAACATCACCTTTGACAAATGATGAGACATCATCCATGTCTCTATCTGGCCACAAAAAGCCACCGAACTCTAGATGCTGGCCATTCCACCATCCCCTAGACCCAAAGGAATAAACGCTGTTAGATGAAGGATTCAATTCTACGCTAAAAACACACTAAGAGCAAATCCCATCTTCCTTCTCCGGCACAAGTGACTTCCTAGGAAGCAGATGTGCAGATGACATTTTGTACGCAGTAAATGGACGAGAAAATGGCGTTCCCTGTGCTGTTCTACCTGCAGGGACACTAAGGAACTCTTGAACTGAATCCAGAATGCTGACAGCTACTTCTGTTTGACTTTATGGCCCAACTCGAGAAAAGAGAAAAGCCCAGGAGGTTTTCAGTTAAAAAGAAGCTTTACCTCCAGTCCTGACATGTAAGTGACATGGTGTCCAATGTACCTGCTGCTTTCTCGGAACTCTGACATCCTGTGACGAGCTGCCTGACTGATTCAGACGCTGTTGTTCAACCTTCAGTTCTCGTGGAGCCAGATCCGAGAAGTGTTGTCAGGTAGGGATGAGAAGGCATCTCTGACCTAAGGCCGCCACATCTACTTCTGTTCCTGGGAGAGAGGAAAACACATACCTGTTTCTTTTCTTTTAGTTTTGGAAACACATACTTGTTTCTTAAGTAGTAATTATCAATATTCTAAAGTAGACCAATGACTTTGTCTTTTTCAGAAAAGTAAAATTATCCTTCCAAATGAACACCTCAACTCCCTTTCCTCGTACAACTTGAATGGGGTCTGGTTTCCTCCAGCTTCCAGGAGCCCACCTGGAGGATGCTCCTGCAGGAACCTGACAGCCCATTACCACCACCCACCGGGGAACACGGGGCACAATGCTGAAGCTGGGGGTTGGCTCTGGGGCTTGTTAGCACCACACCTGTGGGGGGTGGGGAACAGGGGACACCCTGCTGAACTCGGGGTGCTGCTCAACGTCCATTACCTGCACTGTGCCAGGGGACAAGAGGCACCCCACTGAAGTTGGGGACTGTGTGCTGTCTTTATATGCACTCTTCCTGGGGAACACAGAAAACCCTGAAATGTCTGCAACCCATCCCGCAAAAGCTTGGATGAGTGAGCACCCTGGAGTTCAGGGGTCTGGGGGATATGGCCAGATGATNTCTGGGGAACACAGAAAACCCTGAAATGTCTGCAACCCATCCCGCAAAAGCTTGGATGAGTGAGCACCCTGGAGTTCAGGGGTCTGGGGGATATGGCCAGATGATGGACATCAGGCAGAAGAGACTTTGAAGGGAAAAGGAAAACCTATCTGAGTCCCCACAATGAACTTGCTTCATGTGCCCTTCGAGGACCCTACCCCCGGGACCCCCACCCCAGCGCACAGTCCACACTCACAGAGCCAGCACCCCTTTGCCTGCCACCCCTCTGCATCCTAAGGCAGCTCTGGGTCTGCCCACAGATGACTTAGCTCCCCCCACCCACATGCTCATCAGTCGAGGAGGGTGGTGCCCTGGGCCCATTGGATGCCCCATACCCCAGACAACCGGCCCCTTCCGGGGACATCCCTGGCTGCAGACCACCCTCAGACACCCCTTCCCTTCCTGCACCAGCCCTGCCTGCTGAGCTTTTCCTGGCTCCTGGCAAGGTCAGCTGCTCTCAGACCTTCCCAGGCTTAGGCTTTAGGAAATGCAATCGTTGGGATGCCTGGATGGCTCAGTCCTTAAGAGTCTGCCTTCAGCTCAAGTCATGACCCCAGGGTACTCAGATCAAGCCCCACATCTGGCCTCCCTGTTCATCGGGGAGCCTGCTTCTCCCTCTTACACTCCCCCTGCTTGTGTTCCTGCTCTCACTGTTTCTTTCTGTCAAATAATAAATAAAAGCTTTTAAAAAAGGAAATGCATGGGGTGCCTGGGTGGCTCAGTGGGTTAAAGCCTCTGCCTTCAGCTCTCAAGTCATGATCCCAGGGTCCCAGGTTCTAGCCCCACATTGGGCTTTCTCCTCAGCAGGGAGCCTGTTTCCTCCTTTCTGCCTGCCTCTCTGCCTACTTGTGATCTCTGTCTGTCAAATAAATAAAATCTTTTTTTTTTAAAAAAAGAGTAGCTCATTGTCACAACACTAATTTAAACATGAAGTTCCCCTAAAACTTGGATACACTGTCTTAGTTCTTTCCCTGCAGATTTTGACTAATGTAAGTCATAGTCATACCATATAAATACTACGATCACTGCAAAGTAAGTCATCGTGGGTAAGGGAATACTTTAGTAATGTTTACAAACATTGTCTCACTTTGTAGAAAAGGCTGAGCTGAGTGTTTTTAAATACTATTTCAGACCTGTCTTACAGCACATTCTGAACATACCAGAGCCTGAATCAATTTTAAAAAGATAATTCTTTCAATAATTTTAATATCAGAAAAATATTATAATGTCTCTATTCCTAAGGATCTCTGAGTATCTTACTCAAAGGTCCTTCACTCTTAATGATCATGATAGGCAGAGGTAAAAAGCCAACTGAATTTATTCCAGTTGACCACACAATAAGAAAATCCTGAAACTTGAGATGTTTCCAGATCAAGCAGACCAGAGATAAGAGGAAAATAGTACCATGTATGGAATAACCAGGATTTGGAGTCAGTTTGGGGATCCCACTTAGGTTTCTGACACTAAAATCCTCTGTGACTCGAATCATCTCTGAGCCCCTGTCTAACCATCTAGAAAATGTGACTGATAATATCTACATCATAGTTGGGACGTTTAAGAGGGAGAATTCCACAAAGAGCTGGTGTGCTGGCTCTCAAGACAGGTGCTCAGGAAGCCATGATGACTATTTGGGTCTATTTCTTTTCCAGAAGAAAGAACATATGTTGAATCTGTATTTCTAATAGAAGAATCCCAAGATGATTTTCAACCCTTAAGGACGGTCAAGAACCTGTTATTGTGTCATATTTCACACAGAAAACATGTTGTTGGACTGGTGAGGACAATACAGCAGCACCGTTATCACTAGGGCTGTGCAGCTTCCCATTTCCACATGGCCATGTTGTACCTCTTAGCTCAGGGCCACCAAAAAGGGCAGCTCTGGGGGGACCACAGGACAAGGCTGCCAGGTGTGGCTGGGGCAGGCAGAACTCTGACTTAAGGTTCAACTCCTGTCTAGCTAATTACATAGTTCTTCACAGATAGAGTGCTATTGTCTGTGAGCTCTGATGTAGGAAAGGTTGAGGATTTCCCTTGTGATTCCCTCTCTGACCCTTAGGACATGTAGCAAAATTACATTTAATTCTCAAACATTGAGGGACTTCATGGTTTTCTTTTCAGTATGACTATGGCTCAATTCCCCTGTCATCTAAGAATATAATCTAGTTAATTTCAGGCTTCAAAATGTGTAGACTTGCTTCATGGCCCAACATTTCATCTACTTGGTTATATATCCCAAAACCACTTGAAAATAATGTATTCTGTACTTAATGGGTAATCTTCCATATATGTCAATTCGGCCACATTTGTTACCAATGTTTCATCTGCTTTTTCTCTCAGATATTGAGAAAGGTATATTAAAATCTTCCAATGATGCTACTCTAGTCAGCATTGCATTGGAGAATCTACCAAGTGTTATAAGGCAAGAAAAACAAAAAGCATAAGAATTGAGGGAATAATTGTGACTATTCACAGATAATATGAGGGTATACATAGAAAATTTTAAAATAGTCTATAAATACACTATTAGAATTCAAAATGGAAATCTTGCAAATCTTAGAACCAGGAAAGCAATCCAGAAAGCAGCCAGAGGGAAGCGATATCTTATGTATGGAGGGAGGAACATCAGAATAATGTCAGACCTGTCCACAGAGACCTGGCAATCCAGAAAGGGTGGCAAGATGTATTCAGGATACTAAATGAGAAGAATATGCAGCCAAGGATACCTTATCCAGCAAGGCTGTCATTCAAAGAAGAAATAATACCCATTCTTCTGAAGCTGTTTCAAAAAATAGAAACAGAAAGCAAACTTCCAAACTCATTCTGAGGGCAGCATTACCTTGATCCCAAAAACAGGCAAAGACGCCATCAAAAAAGGAGAATTGCAAACCAATATCCCTAATGAACACGGATGCCAAAATACTCAACAAGATCCTAGCCAATAGAATCCAACAGTACATTAAAAGGATTATCCATCACGACCAGTTGGAATTTATTCCTGGGATGCAAGTGTGTGGTTCCACATTCGCAAAGCAATCAACATGATACAGCACATTAATAAAAGAAAAGACAAGAGCCATAGGATCCTCTCAGTTAATGCAGAAAAAGCATTTGACAAAATACAGAACCCTTTCCTGATTAAAACTCTTCGAACTGTAGGGATAGAGGGCACATTCCTCAGTTTCATAAAAACCATCTATGAACAGCCCACAGCAAATACCATTGGGGGGGTGGGAAGCTGAGGCCTTTTTCCTTAGGATCAGGAACACAGCAGAGATGCCCACTCTCACCATTATTGTTTAACATATGACTAGAAGTCCTAGCCTCAGCAATCAGACTACACAAAGAAATAAAAGGCATTCAAATTGGCAAAGAAGTCAGTCAAACTCTTTCTTCACAGATGATATTATACTTTATGTGGAAAACCCAAAAGAATCCACTCCCAAATTACTGGAACTCACACAGTAAATTAGTCATGTGGCAGGATACAAAATCAATGCACAGAAATCTGTTGGTTTTCTATACACTAACAATGTAACTGTAGAAAGAGAAATTAGGGAATTGATTCCATTTACAATAGCACCAAAAACTGTAAGATACCTTGGAATAAACCTAACCAAAGAGATAAAGGATCTATACTCTAGAAATTACAGAACACTTATGAAAGACATGGAGGAAGACACAAAAAGATGGAAAACCATTCCATGCTCATGGATTGGAATAATAAGCATGGTTAAAATGTCTATGCTGTCCAGAGCAATCTACACTTTCAACCCCATCCCTATTAAAATACCATTGGCATTTTTCATTGAGCTGGAATAAACAATCCTAAAACTTGTATGGAACCAGAAAAGACTCCACAAAGCCAGGGACACGTTAAAAAAGAAAACCAAAGCTGGGGCCATCACAATGCCTGACTTCAAGCTATTTTACAAAACTGTGACAGCAGGGTATTCACACAAAAACAGACACATAGATCAATGGAACAGAATAGAGACCCCAGAAATGGACCCTCAACTCTATGGTCAACTCATCTTTGACAAAGCAGGCATAAATAGCCAATGGAAAAAAGAAAGTCTCTCCAATTAATGGTGCTGGGAAAATGGACAGCCACATGCAGAGGATTGAAACTCAACCATTCTTTTACATCACACACAAAAATATACTCAAAATAGATGAAAGACCTCAATGCGAGACAGGAATCTGTCAAAATCCTAGAGGAGAACATAGGCAGTCACCTCTTCAACTTTAGCCACAGCAACTTCTTCCTAGACACATCACCAGAGGCAAGGGAAACAAAAGCAAAAATGAACTATTGGGACTTCATCAAGATAAGATGCTTCTGCACATCAAAGGAAACAGTCAACAAAACAAAGAGGCAACCCATGGGATGGGAGAAGATGTTTGGAAGTGACATGTCATATAAAGGGCTGGTATCCAAGATCTATAAAGAATTTCTCAAACTCAACACCCAAAAAAAAAAAACAAATAGCCCAATCAATAAATGGGCAGAAGACATGAACAGACATATCTCCAAAGACATGGCTAACAGACATATGGCAAAATGCTCAACATCACTAGTCATCAGGGAAATACAAATCAAAGCCACAATGAGATACCACCTTACACCAGTTAGAATGGCCAAAATTAATGAGTCAGGAAATGACAGAAATTGGCAAGGATGGGGAGAAAGGGGAACCCTCCTACACTATTGGTGGGAAAGCAAGCTGGTGCAGCCACTCTGAAAAACAGTGTGGAGGTTCCTCGAGATGTTAAAAATAGAACTACCCTACCACCCAGCAATTTCACTACTGGGTATTTACCCCAAAGATACCAACATAGTGGAATAGTGGAAGGGACACCTTCCACCAAATAGTGGAAGGGACACCTGCACCCCAATGTTCATAGCAGCAATGTC
>NW_019154206.1:746205-762630 GCF_002288905.1 Enhydra lutris kenyoni | reverse complement strand
AAACTGAATGGGAAGAAATCAGAGAGGGAGACAAACCATGAGAGACTCTGGACTCTGGGAACAAAACTGAGGGTTGCAGAAGGGAGGGGGGAGGGAAGGTGGGATAGCTGGGTGACAGGTATTAAGGAGGGCACATGCTGTGATGAGCACTGGGTGTTACACACAACTAATGAATCACTGAACACTACATCAAAAACTAATGTACTGTATTATGGCTAACTGAACATAATAAAACTAATTAATTAATTAATATGCTTTCTACATGAAAAACATATAATAGTGGGTACAGAATTTCAGATTTGCATGATGAAATATTCTCAAGATATGTTTCACAGCAGTGTAAATATACTTAACACTACCAGACTTTATACTGAAAAGGTTTCAAACGGCAAAATCAATGTTAGGATATTTTACAATTTTTTAAAAGTACGTTGTGTATGATTCCATTTTTATAAAGATTTTATTAATTTCTTTTAGAGGGAGAGCATGGCATGAAAGTGGTGGGAGAGACAGGAAGGGGAAGAGAGAATCGTGAGCCCTCACTGCCTGAACACAGACCCTACATTCAGCTCGATCCCACACAATGAGATCACATCCTGAGCCAAAATCAAGAGTCAGTGGCTTAACCAACTGAGCCACCATCCATCTCCTTGGGCATTAGTATCGGTGTATTCCCTGCTCTCTCCACCACCGCTGTGCTGAACACTCCTGAAAATGCATCCATGAAAAATCATGCCAGAGTTTCCTGGGGTGAGTCTGAGTACAATCACTTCTAGGTGATGCGTGGCCCTGTGCCCTGGGATAAGTGCTGCTCACTGTCTCTCAGACAGGGGTGCCCATCACCCTTCTTTCCAGGGGACCCCCATGTACTCAGCCACCTGAAGTCCACCCATCACAGGAATTCACCTTCTCTAGCAGACGACAGATGGAACTTCCTTCTCTGTCCAGAAATATGAACCCTGATCCTGGGAAAGGTGAGCTCTCCTGGGATTCCTAGCCCAGCCAGGCAGCTGTGGTCACCATGTATGTGACAGAGCCAGAGTGGCTGGGCCTTGGAGGGAATGAGTCCCTTAAACCAGCCTTGCATGGGACATGTGGGAGTAGCAGCTCCTGCTTCTTGGGGAGCAGTGATGTGTGCAGAAGGAGGGAGGCTGGGGTGGAGTCTTCCAAGCCACACCACAGTCCCGCCCTGATCCTGAAACCAGCAGGAAGGGAGCTCTGAGGACAGACTCCAGAAGGATTCCCATCCAGGGAAAAGGGGTCTGCTGGAGGGCACTGAAGCCACCAACCCCGCTGGCCACAGGCCATTTGCACAGGATCACCGCTGGCGCTTCCTTAGCACGTTGTCTGCGTTTATGTGTGGACAGTAATTGGCCCACTCAGTTCTGGTGCACTTCCAGAGGTGTACTAGAACCCTTCCAGGGCCTGGATCAGAGGACCCCCCACCAGAGAAGCAGAAGATGACCCTCTTCCTCTGGCGCTGGGGAAGGCAGCCACCATCCTAGGGCAGGACCTGGGCCAGGTGTGTGTTCTTTCTGAAGCCCCTGCATTCAGTGGGCATTGCTGTGCCCGAGAAAGGCCATCTCAGCCCCAGAATCAGGAGCCATGGGGGGGCTATCTCCCATTCTGGCCCAGGATCATGACCAGAAACGATCCTATCTTTGAGAGGACGGGTCTTCTTCAGGAGCCAGGGAGGGGCAGGCCCTGCAAGAGCTCTTCATTCGAGGAGTCATAGAGAGGGTGTGTGTCCCTTAGGCCCAGCAAAAACAAAAACAAATAAACAAACAAAAAAGCCAAATGGTCAGGTTCTAACAGAAGCAGAATTTCAATGTCCTGTTTAGGGGCAGCCCCCTTCCCTCTTACGTGACTTTGGGGGACCCCAGGTAAGTCTTCCTTGTTCTTGTGCCCACAGAGGGAGAAGCTGGCTCCATGTCCCGGGGTCCCCACCCTGTCCCACTGCTGAGGAAGCACCACACACAGGGACCTGGTGTCAGGAGTGTGGTCTCCCAGGGGCCTGGTGGCTGCATAGAAATGCTGAATGGCTTTTAGGGGAGGGGTGCTCACTGGTGACACAGCTCACCATCCCCCACTGCACTGTGCAGTCCAGGCTCTGTGCCCAGCTTAGGTCAATCACCAGCACCCCACATGCTCCTGCCACGGGAGCGATCATTCAGCATCACCGCATTGCACAGAGGCGGAGAGTGAGGCCCAGAGAGGGGAGGCAAATGGCACCAGTCACAGGACTGGTCAGTAGAGGGGCTGGGAGGCCACCCCTCCTGAGCCCCTGTTAGCACAGCCAGGGACTCCCTGAGCCCAGAGTGAGCCCTCCCCTGCCTGCCTGGCCACACACTGGCCCCTGAGCTGGATGATGGGCTGTTCTTCTTGACCCTGGGGGTGTTGCTGGCTGACTAGGAAAGGGAGTGCAGCTGGGGGACAGGCTGTAGCTACAGGACATGGTGACAGGTCTGAGCTAGCAGGAGCCACACTCTCGTCTCCCTCCAGGAGCCTGCCTGGAGCTGGAGTCTGGGTACCCTAGAGGCCAGCACACAGCAGGGCCTGCGCTGACCAGGGAGCTATGTCCCCCTGGGAGAGTCACTCTACCCTCTCCTCTCTCCTGCCCTGCATAACCTCTCCTCATTGTGGGGCTCCAGGACCCGGAACCAGGCTCCATAGGGCTGGCTCAGCTCCAGCTGTAATGAGTCTGCAGCCCCCGGGGCAGCTGGATTTCCTGGGGCTGGAGGGAGGACTGGCTGCAGACAAGGACAGGACTGGAGAAGATTCGGGGCCTCGTGGAGGGTGAAGGATGGGGAAGGGGCTGAGGCCTGGGGCCACTGCTCATGTCTAAAAAGGGTTGAAATCCCTGAATGCCCATGGGGTCCCTCATTACAGTAACAGCACCCTCACATTTGGGCATCCTGATGGCGGACCCTCCTCCCCCGCCTCCATCCCACACCTCTGACTCCAGCCAGGGCTGCAGCCAGGGACAGGCTGGACCTCTGTCCCAGGGTCCTACCAGGAAGATGAGGAAGAAGGAGAAGAGAAGAGGAATGGGGTGGACTGCTCTTCTCCCTGCCCTGAGTTGGCCTCCACTGCTGTCTCCAGGTCCTCTGGACCAGCCCTGCACTTAGCTGGACCCTGGGAGGCAGTCTGCATTTGTGGCCAGCTGGGTGGGGGGTATTGGGTGACCTTTGTGTCCCCAGATGGCCAACCTACCTGGCCTTACACCCTGAGGCTTGCTGCCCAGGATAGGCATGGTTCTAGGGCTAAGCGGACTTTGGGGACACAGAGCCCTTGTCAATGGTGAGAAAACATGAGGGACAGGTCAGGTGCGGAGCCATGGGTCTCATGCACATCCGCCACAGGTCTGGGTGATGGTACAGGTGCTGTGTGCAGGTCCCCCATGCACACCTGGCCCTCTCAGGAGGGAGACCTGTGTGCCTGGTGCACCTGTCCTCCACCTACCCCTGGAAGAGTGGCCAAGTTCAAGCATTTCCATGTTCAACCCTCAGGGACAGTTGGGAACCTGGGGTCAAGAAAGGCAGGGACTGGCCCAGGACAAATGAGGGGTACAGAGGCCAAGGAGCGGGGCTGCTCTCCATTCCTAGGCCAGCCCCAACCCTCCCATGAGGTTCACTTTGGGGGTGAGTGCACCTCAGATCCTTGGGGATAGCTACCCAACCCGTCCCATGTGGGGACATGACCTTGGGCATCCCCAGACAGGTAGAGGCATGTGTGCCTACACACACACACACACACACACACACACACACCACTCTGACTGCCCAGCTCGGGGTCAGAAGGGGTGGACACCCTCGGAGCAAGGTGGGTGACAAGGGGAAAAGAAGAAAGAGGTCAGAGACAGCTGGGCAATGGGGCAGGGACATCAGAACCCCTGGCAAGAACCCAGATCCATAGCATGGGGATGGGGGATAAGCCAGGCTGATGGTCAGGGGGTCCCCAAGGGGCCCAGGAAGGTTGCCAGGGCACTGGGAGAGGACAGGGTCTGGGGTCTGGTGTCCATCACCATCCCGGGCTACTAGAAGGAGGAAGAGATATCCTCCTAAGTCCAGATGGGACTGTATCATAAAAGGCCTCAGCTAACTCTTCTGTCAATTGGGCTGTAGAGATGGGGTATCCCTAGGGTCCTACAGGCTTGTAGAAAAGTCTGTTGGCCTTGGATCTCCATCCCTGACCCACTGTGCTCCCAGTCCTGGGAAACTGTTTTGTACTCCCTCGAGGTCCTTCTGAGCAGAGGACAGCCTGGAGGCTTGGGGGGCTGAGGACCTAGGTTTGCAGAACATGGCAGAGCACTGGACCACTGGACCACTGGTCTGGGGACCAAGGTCAGGACCCTCCTTATTGCGGCCTCAGGGTCCCCATTTGGAAGAGGTTCCAGAGTCAGTGCTCTGGCCAGGGTGAGGAGGCCTTAGGAGGAAACAAAGCACCAGGACAGGAGAGGGAAATGGGGAGAATGTAGGCCTCTGAGGTTTCTTACATAGCCCCCAGAGCACCCAAGTCCTGCTCCTGGGAGAGACACAGAGACACACAGAGAAGACAGAGACAGAGAATGAACACAGAGAGGGAACCAGGAGAAGTCACAGACTTTTTCCATCAGGTTGGAAACAACATCCTATCATTTTGCTCCATTCTGTTCCTTAGAGCACAGTCACACAGGCCATCCATGCTGGAGGGGAGAGAATTCCACAGGGATGTGTGACAGGATTTGGGAATGCCAGGAACCACTGTGGGGACTGCTCAGCACATGGGCACAGATGAGGCCCTGGGCCCAAAACTAATGGGAACCCCTGGAAGTCTGTGTCACAAGACGACAAGGTCGGAATCAGTTTGCTGCAACCTTCCCACGGGTGATGGGACACAGGCAGGGGGAGGGTGGCTTTGCCTGGACCCCAGAGCAGACCCAGGGCCCTCTGAGCTGTGTTCCATGCCCCGCCCAGCCCCCCAGTCATCCTTGCATTGCCAAGTGCATGTCCCAGCCTCCTGTGATAGCAGGAATATATGTAGAGGTCCTACCCCTGATGACGTCCCTAGAAGTAGAAGCCAGAAAACCCCACTGTGCAGATGGGGAGCCTGGGGAGGTCCTGAGAGGCACAGAGTCTGTCCAGGGTCACAGTCCTGGGCATGAACAGGAGCCCAGTCTGACCACAGCTCTGTTCCCTCACAGCGGGTATACTGTCCACACCCAGGCCTCACGGGGGCTGTGGGTAGGCTATGTGGATGTCACTGTATCGACGGGGCATGGGGTAGAGGGTGAGCATTGAGCAGTTGGGGGAGGGGGGCCCTCAGGGGGCTCTGGTGTGAGGAGGAAGTCAGGTAAGTCATCCCCAGGAAGTGGTGATCTCACTTTCCTGACAACAGAGCCCAACAGAATTTGGAAATGGGCAACCAGGCATCCACATTCCAGAGACAGCTCCCTGCCCAGCTCATTTCTTTGGAGATCCTGAAAGAACAGGTTTGTGTGTTGCATACCAAAGTCCGGAGGCTGCAGGCAGAGGAAAGCACACACTGCAAACACTTTTCCTCACTGGGGATGTCATAATGTTCCCTGACATCTCTGGTCATTTGGCCAGAAGTACAGAAAGGTGACACCATGAGGCCCAGAGCCAGCCCCCAGCCCCCTATGCTCTGATCTGACTGTGCAGCCCCAGGTCCCCTCCCCATGCATGTGTGTGGAGGGGGGGATGTGTTTGTAAAGAGGCTCACGTGAGGTGCATCCACCCCATTCAAGAGCAGGTTGACGAGGGGTCAGATGCCCTGTGGGCAGGTCATGTTCATACCCCAGGTCAAGGCTGGGTGGGTGGGACAGGGTGTGGGGGGCTGTGAGCTTCTCCCCAGGATTTATCCTGTGTCTTGCAAGTATGGGTCCCTGTCCCAGGTGTGGGGCTGTGCACACACAGGTCTGTGTCTGATCTGGGAGCAGCAGGGGATGGGCAGGGGGACAGTCAGGATGGCTGGGCAGGACTGTGATGTGTCCAGGCTGGCTACCAGTCCCTGTCTTTGCAGAACACCAGGGATCATGAAACAGGAAGGAGACTGGTGGACACCTACTCCATCTCCTTGACACAGGGACTAACCGTAGGGGGCTCTCCAGGAGCAGGGACTGGGGACTGCCTAGGAAGACATCTGACACTGCCCAGGCCACTGTCCCTGCTGGTACCACACTGGACTGTGGTCCAGCACACGGAGGCTGAGGCCAAGCGTGAGAAGGCTGGGGCTGGGTGTACATGGGTGTCTGGGGATGGGTCAGTGGAGGCCCCACAGGCAGGAGAGCCCAGAGGCTGGTGTGGGGCCAGGAGCAAGGACTGGACTCAGAGCACCCAGCAAGTGTACTGCAGTTGGGGAGATGTCTCGGTGAGGGTTCCTTCCTGGCTGTAGCTTCTCTAGGAGGCCCTGGGCTGAGCTCTGTTTCTGCAAAGGCATGTAAACATGTTCTTCGTTCCAGGATCTCCAATAAATGAGCTGGGCAGGGGGCTGTCTCTGGAATGTGGGGGCCTGGATACCTGGGTCTAGCTCTGAAGAGCCAGAGCTGGCCCCAACTTCACCTGCAGCTCCATAGTGGGGGATGGTGCCCGGAGAGACTTCAGCAGGAGACCAGGAGCCAGTAGGGGACCAGGCACCCACCCACAGAAAGCCTGATGCTGTCCCGGAAGCGCTGGCACCTGCCCCTGTCCCAGCCCCTGCTCCTGCTCCCATTCCCATTCCTGCTCCTGCCCCTTCCCCTGCCACAGCTTGTACTTCTGCTCTTGCATCTGTCCCGGCTCCTGTCCCTGCCCCTGTCTCAACCCCTGCCCCTACTCCTGCTCCTGCGGGGCTCCCAGAGCCACATCCACAGCCCGCAGCCCTGCTCCTCCTACAATTACCCATTGTTCTAACCGCCCCCCACCCTGACTGCCCGCAGGAATGCTTCGCCCCCTACCTGTATATTCTTTCTCTCTGGTACGTATTAACTGTTATTTTATCTTTCCATGTTCTGTATACTGTTTATTTGCTTTAAATAAAATTCCTTGTTTTCACTTGAACACATCATGAGTGTTAAGCACATTCCCAATGCTCTGCCACCACACCACAGAACATCGCTGCAGGACATCTCCTTCCCCAAAGGAGACCCTGAACCCAAAGCCCTCCCTGCGCATTTCTCTTCCAGCCCAGCCTCTCGCACCCCCTCAGCTGCTTTCTCTCTTTTTTCCTTTACCTGTTCTGGATGTTTCTGTACGTGGAATCACACAATATGTGCCTTTGTGTCCGCCCACCTCTTTTCAAAGGGGACACAATTTTTTCTGTGTTTATGCGACATAGAATTTCCCTTATTCAATAATGAAATCCCTGATGGATTACAGATGAGATGCAATCATAGAGGCCCCTTTAGGAATTATGAGCACAATCTCGGGGTCAAGACCCCTGTTCCTCCTGGAACACCACAGCCTGACCCCAGACAAGACATGGCTGGTTCCTCCTGTGGCCCACAGAGAAACCAGGGAATTGCAGAAAGCTGGGAGACACACCACAGAGGGCAAACACATCGCTCATAACCCAAGACCAGAGAAAAGTTTCACCTGACTCTGCTCCAAACCAGGCTCCAAGTCACGGGGTTCCACAGGGACAGAGACCAAACACATGCAAGCCCAGGGGGGAGGAAAGGCATGCGGGGAGAATGTGTCAGAGATGTGGAAGCTCCTAGGGAAGGGCTCTGGCAAAGGAAACCCTATGAAGGCAGCGCTGTTCACCCTCAGAGTGGCAGGGATCTGGTCTGGGGACTGGCAGCCCTGGGGAGAATGTGAAGAACCAGAGGTCCAATGCAGGTCCCCAGGAGAGAAGGGTGATGGGCACCCCTGTCTAGGAGAACAGTGAGCAGCACCCATCCCAGGACACAGGTGCACCCATCTCCTAGCAGTGCTTGGTCTCAGAGTCAGCTCCAGAAACTCCGGCACAATTTTTCACAGATGTATTGTCAAGATTATTCAGCACAGCGGTGGTGGAGAGAGCAGGGAGTGAAATAATGCTAATGCTCAAGGAGATGGATGGGATCCATGGTCCCAGTCCTCATGACAGAATGTCCTGTAGCTACTGTCCCAGGGTCGTCCAGGCACAGGATCCGGGAAGCCCCTCCTGAGACCCCCCCTCTTGCCACTGTAAGGGCCTACTTAACCAGAGTGAGCCATTTTGTTGTTTATGCAGTAAACTTAGATTGAACCTGCCCCTTCCCCCAAGAGGAAAGTGCTTAGAAACAGAATTGGTGAAATACGGCCAAATAGCCCCTGATAACGGAGTCCAGATTCAAGGACCAGGTGGAGATATCCAATCAAATAAAAGCGCACGTATTACCCGCCAGGGAGCGTGAGCCCCCGCCTTTTGGGCACCAGACAAAGGCGCCAATTCTAGCCGAGGTCATAGGCTGAATTAGATGACTATCATGGGGTAAAATGTAATTCAATTGGCCACCTGTGTGTAGCCAGGCTCAACCACATGGCCTTTACTCTATAAAAGTTAGTCTGTGAGGCTGGGGGTGGGGGTCGCCTCTTTGCAAGAGACGGCCCTGGCCGGTCAGTTTGATTCTCGATGCTTGGCGCGAAATAAAGCTTTGCTTGACCTTCGCTTTGTATCAGTCTCGTCCTTTTGTCTATGGACCCTTTCAGCCGCCTTGCTCCTGGGACTATTCAGAATTGTTTGAGGAGGTAGAGGGGATCCAGGGTGACAGCAGGGCCAAGGAGAAGGAAGGTCAGCACTAGGAGGACAGCGGGAAGTGCCCTGAGCCACCATCCAGGGCCCAGGCTGTGATGCCCTCGGACCTCACCCCAAATAACGGCTCCTAATGTACGGACCGGACTCTGCGCTTTCCCTCCCTCCTTCCCTACCTCATTTATTCACCGTCTCATTCATTATCCCCTCTCTCCTTCCTTTCCACCCCTCCCTTCCCTCCCCCACTCCATCATCCTCCCTGCCTCCCTCCCATCCCTCCTCCCTCCTTCCCCTTTCTCCCTTCCTCCCATCCTCCTGCCTTCCCTCCCACCCTGCCTCCCTCACTCCCACCCTGCCATCTTCCTTCTCTCCCCTCCCTTTCTCCCTCACTCCCTCCCTGCCTCCCCCATCCCTCCCTCCCTCCTCCTCCTCCTTTCTTCTTTTCCCTCCCTCCCTTCTTACCTTCCCTCCCTCATGCCCTCCTTCATTCAGCAGAAGGTCTGGGGTCCCTGCTCTGTACTGAGCACTGGGGCTTCATCAGTGAGCACCCCCCAACCCACGTGGTCATGTCCACTGCAGGAGGAGACAGGGGACAGTCCTCAGGGCTAGGAGTGGTGATGAGCACCAGGAATCTACTCCTGAGAACAGAGGCCAGTTGCACAAAGAAAAGAATGGAAAGACCCAAGCTTAGCACTTCCTCTAGAAAAATCTAGTCCTGAAAAGTGATGAAAAGTAAATATATCCTGGACTTCATGCAATGTGAGTGCTAATGGTCCATACGCCCTGATTCCTGGAAGCAACCAAGAGTAAATCATCCAGTGTCAACTGGGGGTTAGTGACACAACTTTTCCGACCAAATGACAGCATTTCAGCCAACATCTCCAGGGCCTCTGAGTTTTCCCAAGGGTCTCTGTGATGCTCTGTCTCTTCCACCGACCTCCTTGGGAAGCTCTGTCCTGTCGTCTTCATTGTCTCCTGCCTTTTCTGCAACCCTTCTGTGGTCTCCCCTCCCCCAAACAGGGCCACACTCACCAGGATTCCCCATGCCCATTGGCTGGGTGCCCACATCCCACACTGGGCTCCATGAGCCCTATGCTTTGTGCAAGTCCTGTGCACTCCCTCTGGGGTCACCTGGCTTCTCCATTGAAGTGGCCTACATCTTCCTGCACTGGGTCTCCTCTGATCTCTCTCTCTCTATCAAATAAATAAATAAAAATCTTTTTTTTTTAAGATTTTATTTATTTATTTGACAGACAGAGATCACAAGTAAGCAGAGAGGCAGGCAAAGAGAGAGGAGGAAGCAGGCTCCCCACTGAGCAGAGAGCCCAATGCGGGGCTTGATCCCAGGACCCTGGGATCATGACCCGAGCCGAAGGCAGTGGCTTTAACCTACTGAGCCACCCAGACGCCCCAATAAATAAAATCTTTAAAAAAACAAACCATGATAGAATGCCAGAGACCCCAGACAGCTTTCTAGAAACCTGCCTCTGTACCTTGCAGCCCTCCCATCCCATCAGCTCTGCTCAGAACCCCTCCAGGCCATAGACCCATGGTCTTGGGTCCTCAGACGGCCCAGATGATGTGCCTTCAAAAATTGATCCAGGTGGGGCAGCCTGACACACTGCAGATTCCAGTAAACCCCCCTCCCAGAAAGTAAGCGTGCCACTGGACGAGCTGTCCAAAAACAGCCAGGTCAGGGTCCCAGGAAGACACCGGAGGCACAGGAGTAACTGAGGAGCATCTGAAGGTCAGGTAGGGACAGTGGGAATCTCAGGTGTTTTTGCCTAGGAGCAGCTCCTGTCCCCCTAAATCCTCAGTATGATGGCTCCACTGTGGGATGGGGGAGGGACCAAGCCTGGAGGACCCGCGGCTACACTGTCAGAGGTCACCAACTTGACCTGTGCACAGGTGGGGAAACCCAGCCACCCCCCAAAGAATTTCTGGACACAGCAGCCATCTCAGTGGCAGCCGACCAGGGAGGTGGACCCTCCAGCTGCCTGAGGAGGGATTGAGCCACACACCAGCACACCAGCCAGAAATGGAAGAAGGAGAAGCAGTTCTTCATTTCAATAGTTTCTGAGTTACCGGTTTGTTCCTATGGTTAGTATACTATGCAAGGCCTTGAATATGTTCTCCTCATGTTCTCTGCTGGAGAGGATCTTTTATTTTTAAGATTTTATTTATTTATTTGACAGGGAGAGACTGAGATCACAAGCAGGCAGATAGGCAAGCAGAGAGTGGGGGGAAGCAGGCCCCCCACCAAGCAGAGAGCCCGATGTGGGGTTCAATCCAGGACCCTGAGACCATGACCCAAGCCAAAGGCAGAGGCTTAACCCACTGAGCCATCCATGTGTCCCTGCTGGAGAAGATCTTGAAAAATCTCTGGTTTATAGGTAAAATCATCTGGAATTGACCTTGGTTGGCACAGCCATGCTGGGAAAAGTATGAGTTTCCCCCCAAGACTAAAAATAGTATTCCTGTATGATCCCACTACTGGATCATTTGCAGGAAATGAAGTCAGTTTCTCAAAGTAAGATCTTCACACTCTCACCCAAACCCCCAAGGAAGGGGCGGCCACCCTTAGCAACAGGGTACCCATGTGGGAAGTTGTAGGCAACCCTACCCTGGAGGCAGGTGACTCCCTGGACAATGGGCTGCCCCAGGCCTGGGCCATCTTCACAGTAGCGCATTCAATGTCCTGGATACTAGGAGGAGACAGAGTACAGCACCAGGCCAGTGGGGGTCAGGAAACACTGCCCCAAATATGGCACCTTGGCAAATTAAATATAGAAACTGAAAGAATTTTCCATAGAGCAGAAGCAGGAAGGTCCCTCAATCCCCAGCTGTCAGCCCTTCTTCCCTGAAGCAGGTCAGAATACTCCCATGTGGCACTTTCCCTCCCCAGATGGCAGGGAGGACATGCTTATCACCAGAGTCAAGGAATTTAGGGCCACAAAGGCTAGAGGAACAAACCTGATTAAATTAACCTTTATCTTCCTGTTACTTTTTTACCCTTTACCAGCCCTAGCTCAAACCCCTGTGACTCCTAATTCTTCAAACATTTATTGCTCTCCATGTTCTTGTGAGGCTCCCGGCCAAAAAAAAAAAAAAAAAAAAAAAAATTCCATACACTTTGCCAGCTTTTCTCCTGTTCATCTGTCTTTGTCTATTTCCAGACCCAGCCAGGGACCTTAAGAGGAGTTGAAGAAGGGGTACCTGGGTGGCTCAGTGGGTTGAGACTCTGCCTTCAGCTCAGGTCATGATCTCAGGGACCTGGGATCGAGCCCCGCATTGGGCTCTGTGCTTGGTGGGGAGCCTGCTTCCCCCTCTCTGCCTGCTGCTCTGCCTACTTGTGGTCTCTGTCAAATAAATAAATAAATAAAATCTTAAAAAAAAAAAAAAAGAGGAGTTGAAGAAAACTTTCCTCTCTTGCATCCCTGGGTGGGGAGGTGGTGGCAGGTGGAGTCAGGAAAATACATCCCATCTTCTGACCTTGGTTAAAACTGCCCTCTACTGGGAAGCAGCACAGGGCTATGCATGGCTGGGAGAGCCAGGGAGAGGCAGGTGGAACATGTAGGAAGCTACCTGACCCCTAGCCAGGGGAGTTGGCCCCACTGACAGAAGGGAGGTGAGTGGGGGATGGGGTAGCTGGGCGACAGGTATTAAGGAGGGCACATGTTGTGATGAGCACTGGGTGTTACAGGCAACTAATGAATCACTGAACACTACATTAAAATCTACTGATATGTTGGCTAACAAATTTAAATTTTAAAAATTAAATTAAATTAAAAAATAAAACCAAGGCAGAAACTGCACATAATTCAGAGGGTTCCATCTTCTTGGAGGCTAAGCTAGTGGACACAGCCAAGGCCTCTGGCAGCCAGGGGGCTGAAGGTATGAGAGGTGGCTTGGTGCACCCCTGCCCCTGAAGCCCCATGGCCATGGCAAGGTGTAGAAACTGGGAGGGAAGACCCAACCAGAGGCCATCCTGGCTCTGTGGCTGCTACACTCCCACCCCCACCAGGCAGTGTCTGTCTAGAACCAGAAAGAAAGCCTTTTCCCTTGATTGTTCTTTTTAAAGATGGTTGCTCCACATTGACACAGAAATCAACTGACATAAAACTGGAGCCGTTCACAGCTGAAAATGACCCAGAAGTTATCAAACTGTAGTGACCCCAAAGAGAGGGCCTTGTGTCCCCAGGCAGGCCTCCTGAGTGCGGGTGCAGCTGGTGCCCTGGAAATGCCCATGTGGGCAGGGCTGGGCTCCATGGCCTCCCTCGAGGGGACAGAAGTAAGAACCTGCTCTCACAGCTCTGCTCAGGACAGCACCCCATGACGGAGATGGGGAAAGTCCCTCATGAGTCCCAGATGTCCTGGTGATTCTTGGGCATGGCCTGAGTCTCAGCTTCTTCATGAAGGGCAGATAGAGCAGCCCAGCCACCATAGGTCCCACAGGTCCTCCAGGGGACAGCCCAGCTGCTGTGGGTACCACAGGTCATCTGGGGATAGCACCTTGGTGGGCTTTTGGTCCAGAAGATACCTATTCAAGCAGCTCTTGTCACACCACACAACCTTGATCCCATTGGCCAGGCTGACCCCCATCACCGGGTGACGGGCCAAGGTCAGTCAGTGAACCTCCACCACCAACCCCCCAAAAAAAAACCCCCGTGTAGTAAACATCACCCTGGTCCCTGGGGATGTGGGCCTGGGACTGTGGCCAGTGCTGGTAGCTGAAGTCTTCATGGGACACCCAGTAAAAAATGGGGTGCAGGGTGCCAAAGAGGGAGGACAGGATCTCCATGCCCACATGGTCACAGAACTTCATGTTCACATCCACACATGGAAGGTAGTCTGCCTGATGGAGGAAGTGCTGCTCACAGAAGCAGCTGACCTTCACCATGTTCTGCATGGACACATCCTGCCAGTGCAGGGCACTGGGGACCTCGAGGACCATGACCCTCCAGCCTTCCCAGGGGAGCACACGGGCCTGGAAGCCTGCTGGTTGGTGACAACCTAGTAGGTGAACCTGTGTCCTACCATGATGGGCTTCTCTGCCCTCTGCAGAGACAGCTCCAGGAAGACCACATATCTACAGGGATGAGGGACAAGGCGGGAGGAGGGTCACTGCCAGAGGCTGGCAGTAGGACCCCAGAGCTGGGGGCCATGGACGTGTGCACCTTCTTCATGGGCTGCTTTAAGCTACAGCCACTCTTCAGCCTGTCCCAAGCAAGTGTGCTTGTGGGGCCTCCCTACCTTCTGCTCCCAGAGATAGGGGCCATCAGCATCCCATCATACAAAGGGGAGTCTGAGGCTTCAGAGACAGGAAACCAACCCAACAGTCAGCATGCTGGAGCCAGGAACAGTCCCCCTGTGCTGAGCTCCCAGGCAAACCCTGTAGGTGCCCTCCCCTGGCCGACCCCCTGCAAGTCCTCTCCCTACCTGCCAGGAGTGGAGCACCTTTGGGCACAGCCCTCCTTTCTATTCTAGCCTACAGACTGGCTAGAATCAGCAGGGCTGGCCTCCTGCCCCACTTTGCTTGGAGTGGGCAGTCGCTGGCACCCACAGAGCTGTCTCCACCCCCATAGGGTCCTCCCTTGAAAGCTACTGGGCCTCTTGCTGACAACATCCATCAGTCAACCACTGCTATTCCTAGGGCCACCCTCAAACTCCCCCAGATCAGGAATCAGTTCTAGCCCATGGGCAGGGAAGGGGAAAGAGGACAGCCGGAAGAAGAGGAGACTTGCTTAGGCCCAGCCATGAATCCAAGAGTGGAAGCTTCCAGGTCCAGGTCTACATCTCCCAGGCTCCAAGAAGTTGGAAGTCTTGTCTCTCTGAGGGGACTACCTGTGGGGACAGCAGCTCCCCCATTGTCAGCAAGGGTGGTGAGCTCTCTGAGATGGATTTTTGTTAAGGTTCATTTATTTGTTTGACAGAGAGAGAGAAAGAGCTAGAGAGGGAACACAGGCTGGGGGAGTGGGAGAGGGAGAAGCCTGCTCCCCGATGAGCAGGGAGCCCAACATGGTGGGGTTCGATCCCAGGACCTCAGGATCATGACTGGAGCTGAAGGCAGATGCTTAATGACTGAGCCACCCAGGGGCCCTGAGACTGATATTTTCACACAGGCACTAAGGCTACTTCCCAGTGCCTGTCCCATGCCTAGCAGCTTAGTAAATCACTCACACAGGGAAAGTGGGCACTACATTTAAATAGGGGACAAGGCCACACACAACCAACAGACATGAGTCAGCTCACTGGGGGGCAAGTCCAGGTCCAGCCAACAGGGGAACAAGCCAGACATGAAGCAGGGGGAGAGAAGAGTGCTCCTGGCAGAGAGCAGAGAGAATGTAAAGGCCTGGAGTGAGGCCCGAGGCACATGTAAGATGACCACACACCTTGGAGCCCCACGGAGGTAGGGGGAATATGGTGGGAGAGGAAAGGCTGGAGAGGACAGGCAGCTGGGAGTGGATGACAGGCTTAAAGGTTATGTTCCAAAAAGATCACTCTGCTGGTTACTGGAGAAGAATGGGCTCTGTACAGTAGAGGACAGGGAGACCATAAACCTAAGCCCTAATGCTAACCCCACCCTAACCCTAATCAAACACTGTGCTCAATTTTGAGGACTGACATCTCTACTCTGAAATCACAAACAAGGGGCCCCTGGGTGGCTCAGTGGGTTGAGCCTCTGCCTTCAGCCCAGGTCATGATCTCAGGGTCCTGGGATCAAGCCCTGCATCGGGCTCTCTGCTCAGCGGGGAGTCTGCTTCCCCCTCTCTCTGCCTGCCTCTCTGCCTACTTGTGATCTCTGTCTGTCAAATAAATAAATACAATCTTTTAAAAAGATGAAATCACAAACAAGCCCATCATGCTAGCTTTCACTCCTTGCTCAGTATTGGACTGAAAGTTCTACCCAGAACAATAAGGGAAGAAATAAGGAATCCACAAGTGAAAAGAAACAGTAGAACTAGGTCTATTTAGAGACCAGAGATGGCATCATCTTATATAGAGAGCTTCCGTATTATGCCTCCATCAGAAAGGATGAATACCCAACTTTTGTAGCAACATGGACGGGACTGGAAGAGATTATACTGAGTGAAATAAGTCAAGCAGAGAGAGTCAATTATCATATGGTTTCACTTATTTGTGGAGCATAACAAATAGCATGGAGGACAAGGGGAGATGGAGAGGAGAAGGGAGTTGAGGGAAATTGGAAGGGGAGGTGAACCATGAGAGACTATGGACTCTGAAAAACAATCTTAGGGTTTTGAAGGGGCGGGGGGTGGGAGGTTGGGGGAACCAGGTGGTGGGTATTAGAGAGGGCATGGATTGCATGGAGCACTGTGGTGCAAAAACAATGAATACTGTTACGCTGAAAAGAAATTTTTAAAAAAAGAATCAATAAAAAAATGGTCACAGGGGCATCTGGGTGGCTCAGTGGGTTAAGCCTCTGCCTTCGGCTCAGGTCATGATCCCAGGGTCCTGGGATCGAGCCCCACGTCGGGCTCTCTGCTCAGCAGAGAGCCTGCTTCCTCCTCTCTCTCTCTCTGTCTGCTTCTCTGCCTACTTGTGATTTCTGTCAAATAAATAAAAAAAAAAATCTTTAAAAAAAAAAAAAAATGGTCACAGCCAGTTCCCTAATTCTGCAAAGTTACAGGACAAAATATCAATACACAAAAATCTCTCTTACCTGTATACACTAACAATGAATCATCCAAAAAGGAATTTAAGATAACA
>NW_019154206.1:726838-746105 GCF_002288905.1 Enhydra lutris kenyoni | reverse complement strand
CTGTATACACTAACAATGAATCATCCAAAAAGGAATTTAAGATAACAATTCCATTTTAGGAAACATCAACATGGACAAAATACTTAGGAATAGATGTAATCAAGGTATACATCTTGTACACCAAAAATTACAAAACATTGCTGGAAGAAAGTAAGGGAAACCTAAATAAATCTGAGGACACCCGATGGTGATGAGAAGACATACTATTGGGGTGCCTGGGTGGCTCAGTGGGTTAAAGCCTCTGCCTTTGGCTCAGGTCCAGGGTCCTGGGATCGAGCACCGCATCGGGCTCTCTGCTCAGCATGGAGCCTGCTTCCCTTCCTCTCTCTCTCTCTCTCTCTCTCTCTCTCTGCCTGCCTCTCTGCCTACTTGTGATCTCTGTCTGTCAAATAAATAAAAATAAAATCTTTAAAAAAGAAAAAAGAAAAAAAGCAAAGACATATTATTGATAGGATGGCAACAGTAACAAAGCAATGTGGAAATTCAATATGCTCCCAAGAAATTTCACAAAGGCCTTTGGGAAGAAGTGCACAAGCTAATCGTAACAGTCATATAGAATTTTAAGTGATCACAAGATAGCCAAAACCACCTTGAAAAAGAAAATCAAAGGTGAAAGGTCATACTTCCAAAGTTCAAATCTTAATACAGAGCAACAGTAAATAAAACATTGTGATACTGTCCTAAATATATGCATACAACCTGAAACAAATAATACATCACGTTAATTAATTAATTTTAAATTTACCAAAAAAATTTTAAATAAATAAAATAATAATTTTTTTTAAAGTATGCATACACGGGGCACCTGGATGGCTCAGTGGGTTAAAGCCTGTGCCTTTGGCTCAGGTCATGATCCCAGCGTCCTGGGATCGAGCCCCACATTGGGCTCTCTCTTCAGCAGGGAACCTGCTTCTCTTCCCCTCTCTCGCCTGCTTCTCTGTCTGCTTGTGATCTCTGTCTGTCAAATAAATAAATAAAATCTTTTTTTAAAAAAGTATGCATACAGATCAGTGGGATTTAACTGAGAGCCCAGAAATAAACCTCTTCATCTATGGTCCACTGAATTTTGACAAGGGTGGACAAAGGGGAGACAGAATGGTCTTTTCAATAAAGGGTGCTAAACAATCAGCTATCCATGTACAGAGGAATGGAACTGGATCCTTACCTCACACCACATACACACATTAACTCAAAATAAGTTAAATGCTTAAATGTAAGAGGTAAAATTATAAACTCTAGAAGAAACAAGTGGGGATAAAGCTTCATAACCTTGGATTTAGCAATGCTTTTAGATCTGACACCAAAGCATAAGAAGGGAAAGAAAAAAATAGATAAAATAATCTCCTCAAAATTAAAAATCTGTCCCAGGTGCCTGGGTGGCTCAGTTGGTTAACCATCCAACTCCTAATTTTGGCTCAGATCATGATCTCAAGATCATGAGATTGAGCCCCACATCAGGCTCCATACTAAGTGTGGAGCCTGCTTAAGATTCTCTTTCCTTCTCCCTCTGCCTCTATTGACTTGCATACTCTCTCTCACTCACTCTTTTAAAAGAAATGTAAAAAATTTAAAAATATTTGTACATCAGAAGGTACTATCCAGAAAGCGTAAAGATAGCCCCCAGAATCGAAGGAAATATTTGTACATTATTTATCTAATGAGAGTCTGTTGCCCAGAATATGTAAAAAGCTTTTACAACTCAACAAAAAGACAACCCCATTTTTAAAATGGACAAAGGACTTGGATACTGTATGATCCGTATGATCCCACTTGGGTGAGGTGTCTGGGACACAAAGCTGGATGTGGCTACAGGGGGCCAAGGGGAAAGGACAATGGGGAGTTGGTGTTTCATGCATACAGGCTCCCTCGGGGAGAGTGAGAAAATTCTGGAGAATGATGTACAACCATGGGAACTCAGCTAAGGCCAGAGAATTGTGTACCTGAAGTGTTTTAAGGGGTTGATGTTCTTATGTTCAGTCACTGTGAAAAAGTGAATGAGGGACTGATGCATGTCACAATGCAGACAGACACTGAAAACAGCCCCAGTGACTAAGCCATATAGAAATACCACTCAGATGGGAACCATCTGTGCTCCTTAAGTCTACAAGGGTTACCCAAATAAGGGAAAGTCCTGGAAGAAGTTCCAGAAGAAGAAAACTGGATCCGAATGGAGAAGACATTTCAGACTGTCAGGCAGGTGGTGACAGCTGAAGCAGGCCTGTGGTCTGGGTTCAAATGTGGGAACCACCACGATATCCTCACTTGGGGTTATGTGGTGGTTCCACAGGACACTGTCCCTGTTTGGGGTAAAATGCATCGAAATGGCCTGTTTGAAGTGGCAAACGTGGTAAAGAAATGACAGCTGTGGAGTCTGAGTGTGGAGATAAAGCATATTTGTGCTGCTATGACAAGTTACTACAGATTTGAAATCACCGCAGAGTAAATGACTCTTCCAAACATCCACATTAGCACTGCGCCACAGAAGCAGAGAGGACATCAGACTTCAGGATGGAGGCCAAGCCCTCCCAGATCCAGTTCACCCACTGTGGAGAAGCCATTCGCCCTTGGAGGAGGCCACATGTTAGCAAGAGACTTGTGGGAGGATTAAATTGGGTGCCCCCATCTCTTGGGTGCAGTGGAAGCATTGGGATTTGGAATTCCAATTCTCCACAATTCTCCACCACAGCCTGGTTAGGACTGTGAAAAAGCACGAAGGGAAGCCTCAATAAAGTGGACTGGGGACGCTAGAAGGGGTGGCTGGAAGGGGGCACCTGGCGCTCAGTGCCCATTACAGACCCCACATTACAGTTCCCCACGGGAGAGACTCATCTGTTCCAGGCCCCATAGGGGAAGCTGGAGGGTTCATCTCCTACAAGAAATCCACCATCCCTGCAGCTCGGCCAGTGAGAATTCTCCATCCCCCTGAACCCCTGCCTTGCTCCAGTGGACTTTCCTTCCAAGCAACCCTCCCAACTTCTTCCTCCTTCTCCATGAAATAATGTTCCTCTCCTTTGTTTCTTGTACTTGCCTGTGATGTGCCCGTAGCTTGCTCATCCCAGATTGCAATTCTCTGCTATTCCCAAATAAACCCATTCTGCTGGCCAAATAACCGGCAGTTTGAGTTTAAGACAAACAGAACTAATAAATTCAAGAAACTTGCAAGGAACAAAATCAATATGCACAAATCAATTGCATTTATACATGCTCCAAAGGAACCATCGGAACCATCGGAAAGACACTACGAACAATCTCATTTACTACTGTGTCCAAAAGAACAAGATACCTAGGAGTCCCCTGAAACAAGGGGGTGACAAACCTGTCCTCTGACAGCCGTGGGACACTGATGACAGAGAGGGAGGGAGACACACGGAGACAGGAAGACACTGTGCTCAGGGAAGAACCGACACTGGGAAAATACCTACTCTCCCCAAAGCCGTCTACACGGTCTGCGCTGTCGCTCCCGAACTTCCAGACTCTGGACCAACCCTGATGAGGATGTGGGCATGGGAAGGACTTTGTGGGGCCAAGGCAGGGGGAGCATGAGCACCGAGGGGGACGGCCGCTCCCTGACTGCAGACTGTCTCAGGAGCCCCAGAAACCGAATCCACATGCGCACAAACACAGACGCAGGACCCGGGGCGCTCATCCAAGCCCAGAAAAGGGGGACCTCTCAGCCCCACAAACAGCATCACGGAGGCCATGTCACCACACACACACAAAACCACAGAAGCCCCAGTGTCTACATAGCACACCCTTCCTCCGTGGGTTCTGAGACCACACACCCCCTTGCCAGTCCCCGCTGAGGTGGCTTCTCCTCACCTTCTCCAGCAGCCAGTCCTGAGGAGGTGAGACTGCTGTGCATGGCCCCACGTCCTCCACAGTGGGTCCTGTCAGTGTGGATGTGGGCCCACATCCTCCCCAGATTGTCCTGTCAGCGTGGGAGCAGTCCCACGCCCTTCAGAAGTCTCCACAGTGGGTCCTGAGCAGGCTGGCTCCTGTCCCAGCTGCGGCTGTGCAAGGCCAGGCTCAGGGCGGGAACTGGGGTCCTGCGCCATCTGCAGGCAGTGGAAGGCAGTGCAGGACTAGGGGAGCTCACCCTTCAACGGAAGCACCTGCTCCCTCCCGGGGTCCAGCTGGAGCCATTTCATTCTGGAAATTCAAGCTGCATGGAGCCCAATATCCCCCAAATTCTCCAAAAATAGCTAAGGAAAAATGAATGGGAAACAATATGGAATGACAACAGTCCCTGACCCAAACGGTGGCACTAAACATGACCCTGGCCCTGACGCAGACCCACACTCTGACCTGCACTTGCTTTCAATCCTGGCCCTGACCCCTACCCAAGACCCTAACCCTAGCCCCCTACCCAAACAGTGTTCACAAGAATCAAAAGGTAGAAACTGCAAATATCCATCAGCAGTAAATGCGTAAACAAAGTGTGGTAAAGGGTTTCAACTGGATTCAGGTTCAGGTTTCAGCCAGAGTTCTAGATCAAGCTTTGGGGATAGCGTCAGGGTGAGGATTTAGAGTGAGGGTCAAGGGAACAGAGTTTAGGGCTTTAGGTTTATTATTTAGGGTTTAAGATTCAGGGCTTCTGGGATAAAGTTCAAGTTCAAATTTGGGGCTTGGGTTCATGCTGGGATTTGGGTTTGGGTTTGTGGCTCAGAGTTCTGGTTTAGGGTTTGGGTTCATGGTTCAGGGCTTGGATCCAGGGCTCAGGTTCAGAGTTTAGGCTTTGGGTTCAATTTCAGGTTTGGGATTCAGGGCTCCAGTTTGGGCATTAAGGTCAGTTTAGGTTTCAGTGTTAAAGTTAAGGGTTAAGGTTAGGTTTAGAGATGACACATTTTCTTCAGTTGTCATCATGGACACAAAATTTCTATCTGAACTTTCTAAATCTGAAATGCATTTCATCTGGGTGTCAGGGGGTCATTTAGAATTTAAGCTCTCAATAACTCCCTACCTACAGCCTACTGATCCCAGGGTCTCCCAGTCACTGAGAATTCACTTTTCTCTTGGCTCAAACATATCCTTGGCAGAGAAGGGCAAGCAGCTCCAAAGTCAGGATGATTTCACAAGGTGTAGGGGTGTGAATCCGAATATTGTGGAGCTGTTCATGGAAAATGAAACAGGTAACAAATAATTGGTCAACTCCTGATTCTTCCACAATAACAAATACCAACTCTCCAATAGAATCTGATAATGTTCCCTAGGAAGACCTATGGTACACATTACCAGTACTGAAAAAGGGCCCACTCCCATACTTTAAACTAAGAATCACAGCAGAAAAAAAAAAAAAGAATCACAGCAGGATACATCCTACTTTGTGTCAAAAATAAAATTTATTGGGATGCCTGGGTGGCTCAGTTGGTTGAGCGGCTGCCTTCGGCTCAGGTCATGATCCCAGAGTCCTGGGATTGAGTCCCACATTGGGCTCCTTGCTCGTCAGGGAGCCTGCTTCTCGCTCTGCCTCTGCCTGCCACTCTATCTGCCTGTGCTCACTCTTGCTCGCTCTCTCTCTCTCTCTCTCTGACAAATAAATAAATAAAATCTTTAAAAAAAATAAAAAATAAAATTTATTATTTGGCTGTTCCAGTGTACAATTTGTGGAAACACTGACATTTTCCCATCTCGAATCCTCATCAACACACGAGTAAAATGCAGACAACATAATGCACTGCTCATTGGAATACCAAGTACAAGGAGGGCTCTGAGAAGCAATAAAAAAGGTATCAAATATGAAACTCAGAAAAAGCACCCTTGATGGGCACTCAATGAGGATCCCTAACCATAGGTTCTAACATCTCATCCTATGGAAGTCACCCATATAAATCATCAATAACAATAGACTGCTGACCACTGTAACCACCTCACCCTTGGCCTCTAGGTTTGTAATACACACTCCAACCGCTAGAGACACACTTCTCAGCAGTGGAATGGGATTTGCCCACTCCCAGGGGACCAACTCTTAGAGTAAAGCCAAAAAATTCCACTCCTTGGAAATCCCAGCCATTAGGGCACAGTCACAGAAACCACACCTAGAACTCAATAAAGGACAGACATCTCATGAAGCAGATGCTGCAGATCACCACCACTCCCATGAAACAACTCTACAGTGGACTCCAGGTCTGTACCCTGCCCAGGATTACATGGGACACCACATTCTTCCAATACTCCATCCTCAGAACAAAATCATGACTGTCCTCATCAGTTCTGTGTGCAGGCTCACAGTGAGCCCTGCGAAAGCCAGACACCTTCTTGAGAGCACTCAGCCTCTCACACCTATCCTAGCAGATGGAGGATGCTATCTCCCTGACTTCCATACCAACTAGAGAAGACTTGGAACAAGTCTTGCCACACTCCATGCAAAAGGCATATTCTCAATCTACAAAATGATGGGTGCTGAAACACCAGGATTCCCCTTACCTTCTTAAACCTAGATAAGTTGGAGCTACAACTTGGTCAGAGCTATTATCCCCAACCCACTACACACACACACACACACACACACACACACACACACACACACCCTTCCCTTGTGTACTCCAGATGAGTTTCCATCCACCTAGTTCATTCCCAGGCATTGTCTTTGCAGAGTACTACAGCAATACTGAGGGGCAGGGACTGAGGAGCTAGGTGTTAAGCCAGTACCTTCAACCACTTACTATCAGAAATTAATATTCATTTTATTAACAGTTGCATCACAGAAGATCTTGCCACCATGACCATTAAAAAAGTCAACAACAGAGGTCTTAACAACCTATGCCAATCTCCATGTCTCCACTTCCTGGCTCCAGAGATTGACTCATAAATGAGCATATGACCTGGTCCCAGCAAAGGAGGGAGAAACTTTAAGTCTTAGCCTGTAGAGCCAAGCACGAGGTGGACCACCCAAGCCAGGGACTTCTCCAATGCGACTGCACAAGTGGCCTAGGCCAGGCCCACGCCAGTGCCACAAAGGGCCCAGGAAGCCAGGTGCTCCATAACATTGGTGAGGGCTGAATCAGACTCATCCCGAAGCCCACACATGCCAGATCCTCAGCTGACTCAAGAGAACCCTAAATGGTTCTATCTAAATGCTCATGGTCTGGGCCTCAAGAAGATGAGCATCTGTGTGGTATATAACCCACAGGATAGACCAGCCAGGCTATAGGGACTGACTAAGCCAAACAACACCTACAAGGAATTCAACCACAGACAAACCTGTTGTGGGAAGCTCGAGGCCTACAGAGAAATAGGGAAGGGGGAGAGAATTACTAAGGGAGAGAATTACTAAGGCCTTCATTGCTGGCCAATCTCACTATCATCTTTTATTCCTTTCACGTGCAGGGGCCGGGGTCAGGCAGAATTGATACCAGTGTCTTCCCACTCTTCCACTGGAAAAGAAGAGTGCTCTCCCACATCATCCATCATGTTGCAGATCTGGGGTGTGGGAGACTACCACCCATGGGCCAAATAGACCTCCCCCCTTATTCTCGCAAACAAGTGTGAGAGCATGTGAAGACCCAGGGGTCTGGGAAAGGGCTATTACTATGGAATCTATTCAGGTCTACTTAGGAGACAAGGATGGCTTCTATTCCACTTCTTTTCAGCAAGAACTTGTGTCAATCGACAGCACTGAATCCATGCCAATAAAACAGTGCAAAATGGTGCAGCTCAGAGGAAATCAAAGGAGAATCAACAGCCTCCAGAAGCAGAGAAAGAGCCACACCCAGGAACAAAGAAGATGTACCATGAAGGCTCTGCTCAGGCCAACTGACATTACTGTAGATCCTCTGGAGCTGGAATGCCCCCAGCACCCCTGGGGGTCGTGGGTCAGGCCCAGCGCACACCCTGACGCTGCCCTGTTGGAACCCGTGATGAGCTTCCTGGCCCCTTCCTCCACGAGACACCCCCTACCCCCTGACGACTCCAGCCTGATTTTGGAACTCCCATTCCCCTTTCTGACCCCATCGTTTGCTTTTTCCATCACTGCCATCATACAGAGTACATTGAACTACTTACTAAACTGTCATTTACATGTTTTTTGTCATGTGTGCCGTGAAATGACATCTACCCTGGTGGAGAATCCCTTGTCACATTGCCTGACTTCACTGTGCCCTCACAGTGTCATGGGGCTAATGTCCTGGGCAAGGTCCTCACTAAGCAGGCTCAGCGGTTGCAGGGAAACCTAACCCAGGCACTGCTATTTTTGTGAAAGTAAGGCAGCAGAGCCAAAACCTTGATTTGGGTTCAGAATTGCTCATGACCCCTCAGCCACATCAGATGGCCTGGGGGCACACCCTGAGGACACTTGCTAGTCCAGTGTTGCCCTGGGGAATCTCCATGGAACAGACATTGTGTCCAATGGGGGAACTAAATAGGAGTGGGGACGATGGGAGTCAGAACTGCTGAGAGAGAATCCATCTCGAAGACACCCCAGAACTTAAAAACATATAAAAATAAATCTACCCTATGACCCAGCAATCACACTACTTGGTATTTACCCCAAAGATACAGATTGAGTGAAAAGTAGTGGCATCTGCCCCCCAGCGTTCATTGCAGCATTATTCACTCTAGCCAAAATATGGAAAGAGCCCAGACGTTCATGGACAAATGAATGGATAAAGAAGATGTGGTTCATATCTACAATGGAATATTATTCAGCCATCAGAGAGAATGAAGACGTACGTCACATCCACCTGGCTGGAACTGGAGGGTATTATGCTCAGTGAAATAAGTCTATCAGAGAAAGACAATTGGCACATGGGTTCACTCATTTGTGAAATAGGAGAAGCACCACAGAGGATCAGAGGGTAAGCCAGGGAAAACTGAATGGGAAGTCATCAGAGAGAGAGAAAAACTATGAGAGAGACTCTTCATTACAGAAACAAACTGAGGGTTGCTGGAGGGGATGTGGATGGGGGATGGGGTAACTGGGTGATGGACATTAAGGAGGGCACGTGATGCAATGAGCACTGGGTGTTATACACATCTGATCTATTATTGAACACTACATCTGGAACTAATGATGTACTATAGGTTGGCTCATTTTCATTCAGTTAAACAAAAAGAACTCAAGCAAACACTTCTAAAAATCGGTATGGAACCACCGAAGATACTGAACTGCCAACACAATGTTGAGAAAGAAAAACAAGCCTGGAGGAGTCACAGTTCCAGATTTCAAGTTATACTACAAAGCTGTAGTCATCCTAACAGTATGGCACTGGCACAAAAATACACACAGCGACCTAGGGAACAGGATAGAAACTCAGATATAAGCCCGTAATTGTGTGGTGAATTAGTGTTCCCCAAAGCAGGCAAGAATATCGAAAAGGAAAAGGACAGTCTCTACAACAAACGGTGCCAGGAAAACTAGACATCTACTCAGAGAAGAAAGCAATTACTCCGCTTCCTTATACCATACAGACACATAAACTCAAAACAGTTTCAACACCTCAGTGGAAGACCTGAAACCATAAAAATCCTAGAAGAGGGCACAGACAGTAACTTCTTTACATGGACAAAAGCAACATTTTTCTAGACTGTCTCCTGAGGTGAAGGAAATACAAGCAAAAATAAACAACTGGGACTATATCAAAATAAAAAGCTTCCACACAGCAGAAGAACTAGGAAGAAGTAATAATAATAAGACAACCTACTAAAAGGGAGAAGATATTTGCAAATATCCTATGCAGTAAAGGGATAGTGTCCAAAATATGTGGAGTGGATACAACTCAACACTAAAAGACAAAAAATCCAGTTAAAAAATAGTCTGAAGACATGAACACACATTTCTCCAAAGAAGAGATACAGATGGCCAACGGTCCCATGAAAAGATGTTCACCACCACCCAAGCTCAGAAAAATGCAAATCAAAAGTATAATGAGATATTACCACATACTGTCAGAATGGTTCCCACCAACAGCACAAGGAACAGCAGGTGCTGGGAGGATGTGGAAGAAGGGGACACTCGTGCACTGTTGGTGGAAAAGCAACCTGCTGCAGCCACTCTGGACAACAGTACGGGGTTCCTCAAGGTGTTAAAAATAGACCTACCCTAGGATCCAGCAACCACACTACTGGGTATTTATCCAAAGCATATGAAAACAATAACTCAAAAGGATACATGCACCCCTATGTTTCTTGCAGCATTATTTACAAGATCACAATATGGAAGCAACCCAGGTGTCTGTGGATAAAGTGATAAATGAGGTGAGAGATGTGTACACACACACACACGCACACACACACAGTGGAATATTACTCAGCCATAAAAAGAATGAAATCTTGCCATTTGCAGCCACGCGGATGGATCTAGAGAGGATTATCCTAAGTGAAATCAGTCTGTCAGAGAAAGACAATACCATATGATGTCACTCTTGTGTTGAATTGAAGAAACAAACATACATAAATAAAGGAGGAAAAAAAAGACAAACCAAAATGCAGATTCTTTTTTTTTAAGATTTTATTTATTTATTTGGCAGACAGGGATCAGAAGTAGGCAGAGAGGCAGGCAGAAAGAGAGGAGAAAGCAGGCTCCCTGGCGAGCAGAGAGCCCGATGCGGAGCTTGATCCCAAGACCCCGGGATCATGACCGGAGCCGAAGGCAGAGGCTTTAACCCACTGAGCCACCCAGGCACCCCAAAATACAGATTCTTAATACAGAGAACAAACTTACAGTTACCAAAGGGGAGGTGAATGAAAGGATTAGTGAAATAGATGAAGGGGGGGCACCTGGGTGGCTCAGTGGGTTAAAGCCTCTGTCTTCAGCTAGGGTCATGATCTCGGGGTCCTGGGACGGAGTTCCACATCAGGCTCTCTGCTCAGCGGGGAGCCTGCTTCCCCTCCCCGCCTCCTGCCTCTCTGCCTACTTGTGATCTCTCTCTGTCAAATAAATAAATAAAATATTTTTTAAAAAAAGAAATAGATGAAGGGGACTAAGAGTACACGTTCTTGATGAACAGTGAGTGATATAGAGAATTACTGACTCACGCTATTGTACACCTGAAACTAATATAATATTGTATGCTAACATGACTGGAATTAAAACAAACAATAAAAAAAAAGATTTTTCTTTCAGTAATCTATTTGAAAAAGCTTTGATACACAATGTTCATATGCCATACTTGGGAGTATTTCCTCATCAATATTTATTCATTCTATGCCTCCAATTCAAATTTCACTAAATTCTTATATTTTATCTGTTAATCCTAGCCCCGAGGAGCCATGGTCCCTTTTCATCCAGGATCAGTACCTATGCATTCAAGAGAGTGTAAGTAGAGAAAGATGCCATTTCATAATCCAGAAAGTTATTACTGTTTCTGTTTTAGTATGAGATGGTCATACTGTGGGATCAAACCTGTGGGACAGGTCAAACCTGTGGGACAGGTTTCAGAGCTGGTTTGTTCTCTATCCTGAATCACTAATTCAGTGGTCATTACTTGGATCCATTTGGCTACTAGATTTCCTGTGGAAGAGCTTGCTTCCAAGCACATCCATGGAAGATACAAAGGTGGGTGGGCTCAGTGCAGGATAGGAAGAGGGTCAAGTACGATCCCTTTCCTGATCCAGGAATGGCCATGGGTGCAGGTATGGGAGACAGAAGCAATGGGAAGCCACCAAGCTCAAGAGGTGAATGCTGGAGGCACAGGTCAAGGGATCTCATGATGTAGGGTGTGGAGGCTGCTCTGAGCTACCTCTGGGAGGGAGTGGGGGAAGAAATAAGAAAGAGAAACTGCCTGCCCCTGGCCCATGCCACCTGCCCACCGCTCCTGACACACAGAGCAGGTTTGTTCTCTATCCTGGATCACTAATTCAGTGGTCATTCCCTGGATCCATTTGGCTAATAGGTTCTCTGTGGACAAGCTTGCTTCCAAGCACATCCACTGGAGACACAAAGGTGGGTGGGCTCAGTGCAGGATAGGAAGCAGGTCAAGTACAGACAAGGGTACAATCCCTCCCCTGATCCAGGAAATGCCATGGGGGTGAGTACGGGAGACAGAAGCAATGGGAAGCCACCAAGCTCACCAGCTGAAGGCAGGAGGCACAGGTCAAGGGATCTCGAGATGCTGGGCATGGAGGCTGCTCTGAGCTACCTCTGGGAGGGAGGGGGGGAAGGCATGAGAAAGAGAAACTGCCTGCACCTGGCTCATGCCAGCCGCTCACTGCTCCCGGCACACATCAATCTACACCGCTGACACAGCCTGGGCTCAGGATGGGCTGGCTCGGGTCCCTCAGCACTCAGTGGAACAGCTGGCTCCAGGGCTCAGGGACATGCTGAAGGAGGTGGCAGGGAAGGCTGGCCCTTTGAGGTCATCCCCTCTTTGAGCAGACAGCCCTGCAGGACTGCTGAAAATCCACTGAGAAGCTTGAAAGACATGCCATGGATGAACTAAGGCATGGAGAAACACAAAACAATATTGGTGGGTTTTTTTTTTTAAGATTTTACTTATTTATTTGTGAGAGAGAGAGAGAGAACGTGTGCGTGCAAGCGCACAAGCAGGCAGAGTGGCAGGCAGAGGCAGAGAGAGAAAGCAGGCTCCCTGCTGTGCAAGAAGCCCAATGCGGGACTCGATCCCAGGACCCTGGAATCATGACCTGAGCCGAAGGCAGAGGCTTAACCAACTGAGCCACCCAGGCATCCCAAAACAATATCGGTTTTTAAGGTCAGAGCTGTTACCTTAGTAAGTACAGTAGCTTCCCTGCAGAGGACTGAGGGGAAGGTAGGCTAGGCTGAAAAGGAAGATGTGGCTCTCCTGATTGGGAACCTGCACCCTCCTTCCAGGGCAGGGCATCATCCTCACAGGGGACAGATGGAAGTGTTCCATCAGGTGACTGACAGAGCTGCCTCTTCAGAAGGCTACCCTGGCATCGGGTCGCACAAGGCAGAGGATGAGGGCCAGATGGAGGACGGGCAATACCCTGGGGGACCATGGGGCAAGAACAGAGGTTCATGACCATGAAGATGATGAAAAATAAGAGGTGGTAGCATGGAAGCCCCTGGCATGAAAGTGCCATGGGCACAGTGCCCACAGCTATAGTGACTGGGCACCTTCTGTGCCAGGCACGGTTCACTTCAGTGGACTCCAGTTTAGTGCTGACCAGAACCCTAGGGAGTGTATACCACCACCACCCTCCTCTCCCCATGCTGCTTCTAGGAATCACAGTCACCAGATCTCAGTCGGTGTTCATGGAAACCGAGCACTGGTTCCCACCACACACTGCCCCTCTGGTGGTGGTCTAGTGTGACCCTCATGCCTGGCCAGAGACTGCTGTCTAACTGTCTCCACACAACTCAACAGACAGGAGGGTGTCCTGAATTCCACAGGTTCTGATGAGACAGACCACAGACCCCACTTCCCCACCAACATGCAGTGGGTAACTCGGGACCTTGGCTATTGTCATGAAACTCACCATGTCCCATTCCTGTCACTTCCAACAGAAAGTCGGGTTCTGATCCCCCAATTTACCATACATCCTGGTTTATGAGTTGGGGCCTTTCTGTTAGAGACGGCCACCCTGCACCTCCTGGAAAATGTTTCTAAGGAAGTACATGTCCATCAGGGCTACAGTGTGAATAGTGGTACACAGACTGCATGGTAGTAATCAGTAATCTAACAAGGGTTGACCACCTCCCCCCTCCAGTCTCACAAAAACCTTCCTCTGTCACCATGGAAGTCATGGTCTCCCCTCAGAAAATGCCCCAGAAAACTAACTTTTAAACTGAATGCTCCCTTCATGCTCTGGTTCAAATCTTGTCCAACCACAATAGTATGAAAGTAGTCATCAGTCACAAGAAGAAAATGGGACAGTCACAAATATGTGGAAATTCAACAACATGCTAATAAACAACCAATAGTCAAATAAGAAATCAAAATTTAAAAGTACCTTGAGACCAATTAAAAAGAGAACCTATGAAAAGTTACCAGATGCAGCCAATGTAGCTCTAAGGGGGGAGTTCACAGAAATTCAGGTCCTCATCAATCCATCTGAAAGCTCTCCAATAACCAACCTAATATACACGGGAAAGAAGGGGGGGGGGAACAAGCAAAACCCCAAATCAGTAGATAAAGGTAAATAACAAAAAGGAAAGTGGAAATAAATCAAATGGAGACTAAAAAGACAAAAGATCAATGAAAATATGAGCTGCCTTTTTTGGAAAGTTAAACCAAACTGACAAACTTTTAGCTAGAAAATGAGAGGGCTCAAATACAATGAGGAAAGAAAGATAATTGATTCCTGTCTCACATGAAAATTCTAGAGAAGAACACAAACAGCAACTTCTTCCATCTTGAGCACTGCAACTTCTTGCAAGACGTGTCTCTAAAGGCCAGGGAAATAAAAGCAAAAATGAACTACTGGGACTTCATCAAGGTAAAAAGCTTCTGCACATCAAAGGAAACAATTAACAAAAATTAAGGGCAACCTACAGAATGGGAGAAGATATTTGCAAATGGCATGACAGATAAAGGTCTGGTATCCAAGATCTACAAAGAACTGCTCAAACTCAACACCCAAGAAACAAAGAAACCACTCAAGAAATGGGCAGAAGACAGGAAGAGACACTTCTCCAAAGAAGACTCACAAATGGCCAACAGTCCATGAAAAAATGCTCCACATCAGTTCTCATCAGGGAATTCAAAACCACAATGAGCTACCACCTTCCAGCAGTTAGAATGGCTAAAATTAACAGGACAGGAAACAAAAACTGTTGTCAAGGATGTGGAGAAAAGAGAACCCTCTTACACCGTTGGTGGGAATGCAAGCTGGTGCTGTCCCTCTGGAAAACAGCATGGAGGTTCCTCAAAAAGTTAAAAGTAGAGCTGCTCTATGACCCAGCAATTGCACTCCTGGGTATTTACCCCGAAGATACAGATGTAGTGAAACGAAGGGGTACATGCTCCCCAATGTTCATGGCAGCATTGCCCATAAGAGCCAAACTGTGGAAGGATCTGAGATGTCCTTCAATAGAGGAATGGATAAAGAAGATGTGGTACATACATACTATAGAATTTTACTCAGCCATCAGAAGGGATGAATGCCCATAATTTGCATTGACATAGATGGTACTGGAGGGCATTGTGCTAAATGAAATCAGTCAAGCAGAGAATCACAATTATCATATGGTTTCATTCATATGGGGAACACAAAGGACTACAGGGGAAGGGAGAGAAAACTATATGGGAAGAAATTAGAGATGGAGACAAACCATGAGAGACTCTTAATCATAGGAAACAAATGAGGAGAGGTAGTTGGGGGGGGCGGGTAACTGGGTGATGGGTATCAAGGAGGAGACATGTGGTGATGAGACCTGGGCGTTATAGGCAACTAAAGAATCGTTGACCATTACATCAAAAACTGTACTTTGGCTAACTGAATTTAAATTAAAAACTGTGGAAAAACTTGAAAGAAAGAAAGATGAACTATTACAATGAATACCACAAAAATACAAAGGATCATAAGAGTACTATGAGCAAATAGAAGACAACACCTTGGGCAACCTAGGAGAAATGGATAAGCTCATAACAACAACCTAAAAAGATTGAACCATAAAGGAAAAAAAAAATCTAAACAGACTGATCTCTAGTAAAAAGGATTGATTTGATAATCAATTCCTCCCAAGAAACAAATGCCCAAGAGCAGACAGTTTCACTGAGGAGTTCAACCAGATGGTAGAAGAATTAATATCAACCCTTGTCAAATTGTTTAAAAGAGAGGAGAGGAGGGTATATGTCCAAACTCATTTTATGAAGGCAGCATTACTCTGCTACCAAAACAAGACAAGAATGCTACAAGAAAAGCAAAGGCCAATAGCCCTCATGAATAGAGATGCAAAAATCCTCAACAAATTATTGGCAAAATTAAATCAACAATACATCAGGAGAATAACACAACACGATCCAGGGGGATTTATTCCAGGGATGCAAGGATGATTCCACATCTGTGCATCCACCAATGGGATGGACCACCTTAACAAAATAAGATAAAAATCCTAGGATTGTTACAATAGGTGCAGAAAGAACCCTTGACAAGATTCAATATGCATTTATGGTAAACACTCTAAACCATCTGGGTATTGAGGGAACATACCTCAACCAAAGGGCCTATATACAAAACCCACAGCTGACTTTATACTCAAGGGTGAAATGCTGAAAACGTTTTCACTACAATCAAGAACAAGAGAAAGATGCCCACTCTTAGCACTTTCATTCTTCATAGTATTGAAAGCCCTAGCCAAACCATTTAGACCAAAAAAAAAAAAAAAAAAGATATGAAATCTAAATAGGAAAAGAAAATGGTCACTATTTGGATGACATGATACTATATGTAGAAATCCCTAAAGAGGGACGCCTGGGTGGCTCAGTTGGTTAAGCAGCTGCCTTCAGCTCAGGTCATGATCCTAGCGTCCTGGGATCGAGTCCCACATCGGGCTCCTTGCTCGGCAGGGAGCCTGCTTCTCCCTCTGCCTCTGCCTGCCATTCTGTCTGCCTGTGCTCGCTCGCTCTCTCTCCCTCTCTGACAAATAAATAAAATCTAAAAAAAAAAAAAAAAGAAATCCCTAAAGAGTTCACACACACACACAGTTAGAATAAACAAATTCAGTAAAAGTTGCAAAGTCAATATACAGAGACATGTTGCATTTCTTTTTTTAAAAGAATGTATTTAGGGGTGCCTGGGTGGCTCAGTGGGTTAAGCCTCTGCCTTTGGCTCGGGTCATGATCTCAAGTCCTGGGATCGAGCCCTGCATCAGGCTCTCTGCTCAGCAGGGAGCCTGCTTCCCCCTCTCTCTCTGCCTGCTTCTCCGCCTACTTGTGATATTTCTCTCTGTGTCAAATAAATAAGTAAAAACTTTTTGTAAGAAAAAGAATGTATTTATTTAGGGGTGGTGAGAGGCAGATGGCAGAGGAGTAGCAAACTGAAATGACATCAAATATATATATGTGTGTATATATATATATATATGTATATATATATATACAGACATATATATGTATATATATATACACACACACACACATACATATGACTGGTGAATAGAACAGAGCCACCCACTTGATTCTGCATGTATTTTGTATATGTATATGTATGTCATATATGTATACATGACATAGTCATATATATGTTTTTTAAGATTTTATTTATTTATTTGACAGACAGAGATCACAAGTAGGCAGAAAGGAAGCAGGCTCCTTGCTGAGCAGAGAGCCCAATGCAGGGCTCGATCCCAGGACCCTGGGATCATGACCCGAGCCAAAGGTAGAGGCTTTAACCCTCTGAGCCACCCAGGCACCCCAATTTTTTATTTTTTATTTTTATTTCTTTTTTCCCCCCTTTCTTCTTCCGGGCTTTGGATCTCTTCTGATTGGTTAGCATACATTTTTCTGGGATCTTTGCCACACTTTTAGTATTTTATTCTCTCGTTCATGTATTCTTATCTGGATAAAATGACAAGGCAGAAAAACTCACCACAAAACAAAAGAACAAGAGGCAGTACTGACAGCTATGGACCTAATCAATATGGATATTGGTAATATAGTCAGGACTAGAGTTCAGAACGACAATTCTCAAGGTGCTAGCTGGGATTGAAAGAGGCATGGAAGATATCAGAGAAACCCTTTCTGGAGTAATAAAATCCCTTTCTGAAGAAATAAAAGAACTAAAATCTAACCAAGTTGAGATAAAAAAAAAAAAACTATTGAGGTGCAATCAAAAATGGAGGCTCTTACTGCTAGGATAAATGAGGCAGAAGAGAGAATTAGTGATATAGAAGACCAAATGATGGAGAATAAAGAAGCTGAGCAAAAGAGAGACAAGAAACTACTGGACCATGAGGGGAGAATTCGAGAGATAGGTGATACCATAACATGAAACAATATTAGAATAATTGGGATTTCAGAAAAAGAAGAAAGAGAGAGAGGGGCAGAAGGTATATTGGAGCAAATTATAGTAGAGAATTTCCCTAATTTGGCAAAGGAAAAAAGCATCAAAATCCAGAAGGCACACAGAATCCCCCTTAAAATCAATAAAAATAGGTCCACACCCTGTCCTCTAATAGTAAAACTTACAAGTCTTAGTGACAAAGAGAAAATCCTGAAAGCAGCTTGGGACAAGAAGTCTGTAACATACAATGGTAGAAATATTAGATTGGCAGCAGACTTATCCACAGAGACCTGGCAGGCCAGAAAGAACTGGCATGATATATATATTCAGAGCACTAAATGAGAAAAATATGCAGCCAAGCATACTATATCCAGCTAGGCTATCATTGAAAATAGAAGGAGAGATAAAAATCTTCCAGGACAAACAAAAACTGAAAGAATTTGCAAACACCTAACCAGTCCTACAGGAAATATTGAAAGTGGTCCTCTAAGCAAAAAGAGAGCCCAAAATTAGTAGACCAGAAAGTAACAGAGTAAATATACAGTAACAATCACCTTACAGGCAATATGATGGCACTAAATTTTTATCTTCCAATAGTTACCCTGAATGTAAATGGGCTAAATGCCCCAATCAAAAAACACAGGGTATCAGAATGGATAAAAAAAAAAAATCAATATGCTGTCTACAAGAAACTCATTTTAGACCCAAAGACACCTCCAGATTTAAAGTGAGGGCATGGAAAACAATTTACCATGCTAATGGACATCAAAAGAAAGCTGAGGTGACAATCCTTATTTCAGACAAATTAGATTTTAAACCAAAGACTATAATAAGAGATAAGGAAGGACACTATATCATATTTAAAGAATCTGTCCAACAAGAAGATCTAACAATTTTAAATATCTATGCCCCTAACATGGGAGTGGTCAACTATATAAACTAATTAATTACAAAATCAAAGAAACACATCGACAGTAATACAATAATAGTAGGGGACTTTAACACCCCCCTCACTGAAATGGACAGATCATCCAAGCAAAAGATCAACAAGGAAATAAAGGCCTTAAATAACACACTGAATCAGATGGACATCACAGATATATTCAGAACATTCCATCCCAAAGCAACAGAATACACATTCTTCTCTAGTACACATGGAATATTCTCCAGAATAGATCACATCCTGGGTCACAAATCGGGTCTCAACCAGTAGCAAAAGATTGGGATCATTCCCTGCATATTTTCAGACCACAATGCTCTGAAGCTAGAACTCAATCACAAGAGGAAAGCTGAAAAGAACTCAAATACGTGGAGGCTAAAGAGCATCCTACTAAAGAATGAATGGGTCAACCAGAAAATTAAAGAAGAATTGAAAAAATTCATGGAAACAAATGAAAATGAAAACACA
>NW_019154206.1:594298-726738 GCF_002288905.1 Enhydra lutris kenyoni | reverse complement strand
TGGAAACAAATGAAAATGAAAACACAACTGTTCAAAATCTTTGGGATGCAGCAAAGGCAGTCCTGAGAGGAAAGTATATAGTGATACAAGCCTTTCTCAAGAAACAAGAAAGGTTTCAAGTACACAACCTAACCCTACACCTAAGAGAGCTGGAGAAAGAACACCAAAGAAAGCCTAAAGCCAGCAGGAGAAGAGAAATAATAAAGATCAGACCAGAAATCAATGAAATAGAAACCAAAAGAACAGTAGAACAGATCAATGAAACTGGGAGCTGGTTCTTTGAAAGAGTTAATAAGATTGATAAACCCCTGGCCAGACTTACCAAAAAGAAAAGAAAAGGGACCCAAATAAATAAAATCATGAATGAAAGAGGAGAGATCACAACCAACACCAAAGAAATACAAACAATTATAAAAACATATTATGAGCAACTATACGCCAGAAAATTTGACAATCTGGAAGAAATGGATGCATTCCTAGAAACATATAAACTACCAAAACTGGGGTGCCTTGGTGGCTCAGTGGGTTAAAGCCTCTGCCTTTGGCTCAGGTCATGGTCTCAGGGTCCTGGGATTGAGCCCTGCATCGGGCTCTCTGCTCAGTAGGGAGCCTGCTTCCTCCCTCTCTCTCTGCCTGCCTCTACACCTACTTGTGATCTCTGTCTGTCAAATAAATAAATAAAATATTTTTAAAATAAAAATTTAAAAAAAAAACTACCAAAACTGAACCAGGAGGAAAGAGAAAACCTGAACAGATCCATAACCAGTAAGAAGATTGAAGCAGTCATCAAAAATCTCCCAACAAACAAGAGCCCAGGGCCAGACCACTTCCCACAGGAATTCTACCAAACATTTAAAGAAGAATTAATACCTATTCTTCTGAAACTGTTCCCAAAAAATAGAAATGGAAAGAAAACTTCCCAATTCATCTTCTGAGGCCAGCATTACCTTGATCCCAAAACCAGACAAAGACCCCATCAAAAAAGGAGAATTACAGACCAATATCCTTGATGAACACAGATATGAAAATTCTCACAAAAATACTAGCCAATAGGATCCAACAGTACATTAAAAGAATTATTCACCACAACCAAGTGGGACTTATTCCTGTGCTGCAAGTTTGGTTCAACATCTGCAAATCAGTCAATGTGGTACAATATATTAATAAAAGAAAGAAAAGAACCATATGATACTCTCAATAGATGCTGAAAAAGCATTTGACAAAGTACAGCAGCTTTTCTTGATCAAAACTCTTCAAAGTGTAGGATAGCGGGTACATACCTCAGTATCATCAAAGCCATCTATGAAAAACCCACAGAGAATATCATTCTCAATGGGGAAAAACTGAGAGCTTTTCTCCTAAGGTCAGGAACATGGCAGTTTTGTCCACTATCACCACTGTTATTCAACATAGTACTAGAAGTCCTAGCCTCAGCAATCAGACAACAAAAAGAATTAAAAGGCATCCAAATCAGCAAAGAAGTCAAACTCTCACTCTTTGCAGATGATATGATACTTTATGTGGAAAACCCAAAAGACTCCACTCCAAAACTGCTAGAACTTGTACAGGAATTCAGTAAAGTGTCAGCATATAAAATCAATGCACAGAAATCAGTTGCATTTCTTTACACCAACAACAGGACAGAAGAAAGAGAAATTAAGGAGTCAATCCCATTTACAATTGCACCCAAAACCATAAGATACCTAGGAATAAACCTAACCAAAGAGGCAAAGAATCTGTACTCGGAAAACTATAAAGTACTCATGAAAGAAATTGAGGAAGACACAAAGAAATAGGAAAACGTTCCATGCTCATGGACTGGAAGAACAAATATTGTGAAAATGTCTAAGCTACCTAAAGCAATCCACACATTTAATTCAATCCCTATCAAAATATCATCAATTTTTTTCAAAGAAATGGAACAAATAATCCTAAAATTTGTATGGAACCAGAAAAAAAAAAAACAAATAGCCAGAGGAATGCTGAAAAAGAAAGCCAAAGTTGGTGGCATCACAATTCCAGACTTCAAACTCTATTACAAAGCTGTCATCATCAAGACAGTATGGTACTGGCACAAAAACAGACACATAGATGTATGGAACAGAATAGAGACCCCAGAAAGGGACCCTCAATTCTATGGTCAACTAATTCAACAAAGCAGGAAAGAATGTCCAATGGAAAAAAGATAGTCTCTTCAACAAATGGTGTTGGGAAAATTGGACCATATGCAGAAGAATGAAATGGGACCATTTCCTTACACCACACACAAAAAATAGACTCAAAAGGAGGAGGGGGCAAGATGGCAGAGTAGTAGGAGACACTGTTTCAACCACTCACCTAAATTAAACTGATTATCGACCAAAGAACTCTGATAACCCATGAAATCAGCCTGATGTTAGAATTACACACTTCTGGATCTCTATGGGGGCAGAAGACTCCAGTGGACAGGTAAAGTGGAGTGGGAACATCAGACTGATATCAGAAGATAAACAAAAGTGGAAGGGAGCCCCCAGAAGTGACCCATTAGAAAGTAATACCCCAATACTCCCAATATGAGAGTGCCCTGTGATTGGGAACCAGCATTAACTTGGAGTCTGGTTAAAAGCACTCAAAAAGAGCAAAAGATCTTAAGGAGAAATTGGTGGAATTGGGCGGTTTGGAACACAGGCTTAAGCCCACGGACCCAGGACGGCCACCGCTGGCGCTGTGCCAGAGAGTGCAGCAAAGAAGCCAGGCCTTGGTCCCTGAGCTGCTGGCATGCATGAGAGTGTCTGGTGTGGACGCCACCTGGCACTGTCTTGAACCACAGCCTTTTGCACTCTGCACACGTGCTGCGAGACTGGGGTCTGAGTCCCGCTCCACCCCCTTCCCTGAGAGAAGTCCATGCAGGTGCTAGCTGGTGCTCTCTAGAACCCGCGAGAGTCTGAACATTCCCAGCCCAGGCCAGCATGAAAATCTCAGCGTGCTGTCTCCAGTTAGGACCGCTCTGGTGGTCTGGACCTGCCCAGTCAGCCGCGGTGGAGGCAGCCACTGGAAGCCAGCTCTCTGGACTAGTACTTCTCATGGTTTTGGTAGCACTGGGGTACAAGCGGGAGCTCTAGCAACCTCTGAGACTGTGGCTGGGGTCGTGTTCTGCCTGTGGGAGGTGCTCTAGAGTTTATGTGCTCTGGAGCACCCAGAGGGGAACAGACTGAGGCTTCTCTCTGAGACAGAGTTTGCTTTCCTCTAAACCTCTAAAGATCTACACAAAGCCGCCAAGGGGAGGGGAAAGGGGGGGAAAAAAACCTCCAGAGAACAAAAGCCTGAAAAACCAATTTCCTCAGAGCCCAGCCCCTTAATAGGGGGCAGGAAGACTCAACTCTAGCAAAACTGCCTGAAAAACCACGTTGCAGGCCCCTCCCCCAAAAAGCCAGCCAAAAACAAAAACAAAACACAAGAGGACAACCACCACAGGGTCCGCATAAAACTCTAAAACCCCAATATCAGGGGAAAATAGGATATTAAGCTCCTGGTATTGCCCTAAAGCCTGTATACTTCATAGGTACAACTTTTATTTTTAATTCGTTCCCACTATTCTTGTTCTTTTTAATTTTTTATAATTTTTAACCTATTTACCATCACAATAAGAGGTTTAGTACAACAAATTCCATAATAACCCTTTAACTTGAACTTTTTTGATACATGTACCTGTGTTTTTCTTTTGTTTTTCTATTTTTTTTAATATTCATATAGAGATAAACTTCAAAGTAATCCTCTTTTCCCTGTCAATACTACCCATATATTTAAACCAGTTTAAATCCCCCTTTATCTCGGGAAAGTTGAGTCCTTTAATAAAGATATCAAGATACACCTAGGAAGAATCAAAATAACCTTCCTCACCCACACTGAGAATTTATAACCACCCTCCCATCTTTTTCTTCTGTCAGTGTTTCTGTGTATTTGTTTTTGTTCTGGTAGTATATAAATCTTATACTTAGGGTTCATTTTGGCTGGGTTCTTTTTTCTTTTCCTTGTCATTTACTTTTCTCAGTCTTTTTGTTTGTTTTTATTTGTATACTTTATAAATCTTACCTTTGGGGGTCATTTGGGCTGGGTCTTATCTTTTATTTTTTTCTTTTTTTCCTCTCTCTCTCTCTCTCTCTCTCTCTCTTTTTCTTTTTTCTTTCTTTTTGGTGGGGACTCCCAATTGCTCAGAAGCATTCCAGGGTGCACCTTGCCTGGACCACGGTTGATACATTCAGCTACACATCCCCTCAACCATCTCTCACCAAAATGACTAAGAAGAGGAATGTCAAATAGAGGAAAAATTCAGAGACTGTGCCCTCTCCATCAGAGCTATTGGATATGGACATAAACAATATGTCTGAAATGGAATTCAGGCTAACAATTATCCAGGCAATGGCTAGGTTGGAGGAAGCTATTAATGACAAAATGGAATTGATTAGGGCAGAAGTGAAAGCCACCAGGGAAGATGTTAACAATGCTATCAGTGAGTTCCAATCTAGTCTAAATTCTATAACAGCTAAGGTAATTGAGGCAGAAGATAGAATTAGTGATCTAGAGGACAAACTGATAGAGATAAAGGATCAGGAGGAGGTCTGGAACAAACAGCTTAGAAGCCATGAAAACAGAATTAGGGAAATAAATGACACCATGAAACGCTCCAACTTCAGAATTATTGGAATCCCTGAGGGGGAGGAGAAAGAAAGAAGACTAGAGGATATAGTTGAACAAATTCTCCATGGAAGTTTTCCCATTCTGGGGAATAGAACCAGTGTTCTTGTCCTAGAGGCAGAAAGATCTCCCCCCAAGATCATAGAATCTAGAAAGACCTCGAGACACCTGATTGTGAAAATGATGAATCATAATTTTAGACAGGAGCTCTTGAAAGCAGCTAGGGGGAAGAGATTCCTTACATACAAGGGAGGCCCATCAGAATAATGTCAGACCTGTCCACAGAAACCTGGGAAGCCAGAAAGGGCTGGCAAGATGTATTCAGGGCACTAAATGAAAAGAATATGCAGCCAAGAATACTTTATCCAGCAAGACTGACATTCAAAATGGATGGAGAGATAAAGAGCTTCCAAGACCAGCAAGGTTTAAAAGAGTATGTGACCACCAAGCCAGCACTACAAGAAATATTAAAGGGGGTTCTAGTAAAGAGGAAAAAAACCAAGAATATCACTGAACAGAAATTTATGGAGATAATCTATAGAAACAATGACTTCACAGGTAACACGATGTCAATAAAAACGTATCTCTCAATAATCACTCTGAACATGAATGGCCTAAATGCACCCACAAGGCGTCACAGGGTTGCAGATTGGATAAAACAACAGGACCCATCCATATGTTGTCTACAATAGACCCATTTTGAACCTAAGGATACATCCAGACTGAAAGTGAAAGGATGAAGAAGCATCTTTCATGCCAATGGGCCTCAAAAGGCAGCTGGTTTAGTGATTCTCATATCAGATAAATTAGATTTTAAACTGAAGACTGTAGTTATAGATACAGAAGGACACTACATCATTCTCAAAGGGTCTATTCACCAAGAAGACCTAACAATTGTAAATATTTATGCCCCCAATATGGGAGCAGCCAACTACATAAGACAACTGTTAATCAAGATAAAGAGTCATATTGATACAAATACATTAATAGTAGGGGATCTTAACATGCCCCTCTCAGTAATAGACAGATCATCCAAGCAGAAAAGCAATAAAGAAACAAGAGCATTGAATGACACATTGGATCAGAAGGACCTCATAGATATATACAGAACATTCCACCCAAAAACAATAGAATACTCATTCTTCTCAAGTGCACATGGAACTTTCTCCATAATAGACCACATAGTGGGTCACAAATCAGGACTCAACCGACACCAAAAAATTGAGATTATTCCCTTCATTTTCTCAGATCACAATGCTTTGAAACTGGAGCTCAACCACAAGAAAAAGTTCGAAGGAATTCAAACACCTGGAAGCTAAAGACCACCTTGCTTAAGAATGCTTGGATCAACCAGGAAATCAAAGAACTTAAATAATTCACAGAAACCAATGAGAATGAAGACACTTCGGTCCAAAACCTATGGGATACAGCAAAGGCAGTCCTAAGGGGGAAATACATAGCCATCCAAGCCTCCCTCAAAAAAACTGAAAAATCCAGAATACACCAGCTGTCTTCACACCTTAAAGAACTGGAGAATCAACAACAAATTAAGCCAAGCCCACACACAAGAAGGGAAATAATCAGGATAGAGCAGAGATCAATGAGATGGAAACTAGAGATACAATAGAACACATCAATGAAACTAGAAGCTGATTTTTTGAAAGAATCAATAAGATCGATAAACCATTGGCCAAACTAATCCAAAAGAAAAGAGAGAAGACCGAATTAATAAAATTATGAACGAAAATGTAGAGATCACAACGAACACCAAGGAAATAGAAACAATCATCAGAAATTATCAACATTTATATGCCAATAAGTTAAGCAACCTAGAAGAGATGGATTCATTCCTGGAAAACTATAAACTTCCAAAACTGAATCAGGAAGAATTGACAACCTGAATAGACCAATATCTAGTAATGAGATTGAAGCAGTGATCAAAAACCTCCCAAAAAACAAGAGCCCAGTACCTGACGGACTCCCTGGGGAATTCTACCAAACTTTCAAAGGAGAATGATACCTCTTCTTCTGAAGCTGTTTTAAAAAATTGAAGGAGAAGGAAAACTTCCAGACTCTTTTTATGAAGCCAGCATTACCCTGATCCCCAAACCAGACAAAGACCCCACTAAAAAGAAGAATTTCAGACCAATATCCCTGATGAATATGGATGCTAAATTCTCAACAAGATCCTAGCTAATAGGCCCCAACAGTACATTAAAAAGATTATCCACCATGACCAGGTGGGATTTATCCCTGGGTTGCAAGGGTGGTTCAACATTCACAAATCAATCAATGTCATAGAACAAATTAATAAGAGAAGAGAGAAGAACCACATGGTCCTCTCAATTGATGCAGAAAAAGCATTTGACAAAATCCAGCAGCCATTCCTGATTAAAACGCTTCAAAGTATAGGGATAGAAGGAACATTCCTGAACTTCATAAAATCTATCTATGAAAAACCCACAGTGAATATCATCCTCAATGGGAAAAAGCTGACAGCCTTCCCTTTGAGATCAGGAACACGAAAAGGATGCCCACTCTCACCACTCTTGTTCAACATAGTATTAGAAGTCCTAGCAACAGCAATCAGACAACAAAGAGAAATAAAAGGTATTCAAATTGGCAATGAAGAAGTCAAACTCTCTCTCTTTGCAGATGACATACTTTATATGGAAAACCCAAAAGACTCCATCCCCAAACTACTAGAACTCATACAGCAATTCAGTAATGTGGCAGGATACAAAATCAATGTACAGAAATCAGTTGCTTTCTTATACACTAACAATGAAAATACAGAAAGGGAAATTAGAGAATTGATTCCATTTACTATACCACCAAGAACCATAAGATACCTGGGAATAAACCTAACCAAAGAGGTAAAGGATCTGTACTCAAGGAACTACAGAACACTCATGAAAGAAATCAAAGAAAACAAAAAAGATGGAAGACCATTCCATGCTCATGGATTGGAAGAATAAACACTGTTAAAATGTCTATACAGCCTAGAACAATCTATACTTTCAATGCCATTCTGATCAAAAATCCATGGCTATTTTTCAAAGAGTTGGAGCAAACAATCCTAAAATTTGTATGGAATCAGAAGAGACCCCAAATTGCTAAGGAAATGTTGAAAAAGAAAAACAAAACTGGGAGCACCACGTTGCCTGATTTCAAGCGTTACTACAAAGCTGTGATCACCAAGACAGCATGGTAGTGACACAAAGACTGACACATAGACCAGTGGAACAGAGTAGAGAGCTCAGATGTGGACCATCAGCTCTATGGTCAAATAATCTTCAACAAAGCAGGAAAAAATATACAGTGGAAAAAATACAGTCTCTTCAATAAATGGTGCTGGGAAAATTGGACAGCTATGTGTAGAAGAATGAAACTCGACCATTCTCTTAGACCATACACAAAGATAAACTTGAAATGGATAAAAGACCTCAATGTGAGGCAGGAATCCATCAGAATCCTAGAGGAGAACATAGGCAGTAACCTCTTTGACATTGGCTACAGCAACTTCTCTCAAGAAATGTCTCCAAAGGCAAAGGAAACAAAAGCAAGAATTAATTTTTGGGACTTCAAGATCAAAATCTTCTGCACAGCAAAGGAAACAGTCAACAAAACAAAAAGGCAACCCACAGAATGGGAGAAGATATTCGCAAATGACAATACAGACAAAGGGCTGATATCCAGGATCTATAAAGAACTCCTCAAACTCAACACACACAAAACAGATAATCATGTCAAAAAATGGGCAGAAGACATGAACAGACACTTCTCCAATGAAGACATACAAATGGCTAACAGACACATGAAAAAATGTTCATCATCGCTGGCCATCGGGGAGATTCAAATCAAAAAACCACAATGAGATACCACCTCACACCAAAATTAACTAAAATTAACTAGTCAGGAAATGACAGATGTTGGCGAGGTTGTGGAGAAAGGGGAACCCTCTTACACTGTTGATGAGAATGCAAGTTGGTGCAGCCATTCTGGAAAACAGTATGGAGGTTCCTCATAAGGTTGAAAATAGAGCTACCCTATGACAAAACAACTGCACTACTGGTAGGGTATTTACCTCAGTGATATAAAGGTAGTGATCTGATGGGGCAACTGCACTCCAATGTTTATAAGCAGCAATGTCCACAATAGGCAAACTATGGAAAGAGCCCAGGTGTCCTTCGACAGATAAATGGATAGAGAAGATGTATATGAAATCTTGCCATTTGCAAGGACATGGATGGAACTAGAGAGCACTATGCTAAGCAAAATAAGTCAATCAGAGAAAGACAATTGTCATATGATCTCACTCTATGTGGAATTTAAGAAACAAAACAGAGGATGATAGAGGAAGAGAGGGAAATATAAAACAAAATGAAATCAGAGAGGGAGACAAACTGTAAGAGACTCTTAATCATAGGAAACAAGCTGAGGGTTACTGGAAGGGAGGATGGTGGGGGGATGGGGTACTAGGTGATGGAAGTTAAGGAGAGCACGTGATGTAATAAGCACTTGGTATTCTATAAGACTGATGAATCACTGACCTCTACCTCTGAAACTAATATAAAAAAGAAAGAAAAAGAAGAATAAAACTGGAGGTATCACAATCCCAGAATTCAAGATATACTACAAAGCTATACTAATCAAGAGTATGGTATTGGTGCAGAAATAGACACATAGATCAGTGGAATAGAAAAGAGAGCCTAGAGATAAAGCCACAATTATATGGTCAACTAATCTCCAACAAATGAGGCAAGAATATGTAATGGGGAGAAAAGAAAGAGTCTCTTCAACAAATGATGTAGGACAACTGGTCAGCCACATGCAAAGGAGTGAGACTTGACTACTTTCTTACACCATACTCAAAAACTCAAAATACACCATACACTTAAAATGGACTAAAGACCTAAGCATGAGACCTGAAACCATAAAAATCCGAGAAGAGAGCACAGGCAGTAATTTCTCTGATATCATCCGTAACATTTTTCTAGCTATGTCTCCTGAGGCAAGGAGAACAAAAGCAAAAATGAACTATTAGGACTCTAGCAAAAAAAAAAAAAAAAAAAAAAAAAAAAACAAGGTTCTGCACAGTGAAGAAAACAATTAACAAAACTAAAAGACACCATCCTGCTTGGAAAATGTTATTTGCAAATTACATATCTGATAATATCTAAAACATATAAAGAACTTATACAATTCAACACCAAAAAACCCCTCTAATCATCCAATTTAAAAATGGGCAGGAGAAATGAAGAGACATTTCTCCAAAGAAGACATATAGATGGCCAACAGACACACGAAAAGATGCTCAACATCACTGATCCATCAGGGAAATGCAAACTGAAACCACAATATCACCTCACACATGTCAAAATAGCTAAAATAATAAAACATGAGAACAAGTTGAAACAAGTGTTGGTGAGGATGTGGAGAGAGGGGAACCCTATTGCACTGTTGGCGGGAATGTAAACAGGGAGAGAGAGAAGCAGACTCCCCGCTAAGCAGGGAGCCTGACATGGGGCTCAATCCCTGGACCCCAAGATTGTGACCTGAGCCAAAGGCAGACACTTAACCAACTGAGCCACCCAGGTGCCCCTCCCATCATCTCACTTTCTTTTTTTTCTTCATCATTTTGTTTTCAATCTGCATGTGTCCTTAGTTCCAAAATGCGTCTCTTTAGGTAGTATATAGATGGGCCTTGCTTTCTTCACCCTATGTCTTCTGATTGGAGCACTTAGTCCACTTACATGCAAAGTAATTACTGATAGGTATGTACTTATTGCCATTTTGTTACTTGTTTTATGGTTGGTTTTACAGTTCTCTGTTCCTTTTTTCTCTTGCTTTTTTCTCTCATGGTTGGCTGGCTTTCTTTAGTGATATACTTGGATATCTTTATCAATATCTATGCATATCTATTATCAGTTTTTGATTTGTGGTTACCATTAGGTTTAAATATGACATCTCATCCATATAACACTCTATATGAAGTTGGTGGTCACTTAAGTTTGAAACCATTTTAAAGGCAATAAATTTTTACTCCTCTCCCCAGCACCTACATTTTCAGTTTATAGTGTCACACTTTACATCCTTTTATTTTGTGATACTTTACAAAGTATAATTTTATTTGTTAATAATTTTACTAATGTAAATTAATAATTTATTAATAATTAAAATTTTATAATTTTACTATCAATAATCCTGTTACTTTTTAATATTGTTAATTATTTATTTTCTGTTTTCTATTTTCATTTATTTATTTATATTTATTATTATTATTATTAATACCTGATGCTTTCATTTTGTGATACTTCATGATACTTTATTTTTTCATACTTTACATCCTTTTATTTGACTGATTTTTATAGATACACTTAATTTTACTGCTTTTGTTCTTCCTAATTTTCTTACTTCTGCTTATGGTCATTCCATTCCATTCAAAGGGTTCCTTTAACATTCCTTCTTTAAGGCTGGTTTGGTGTTGCTGAATTCCTTTGACTTTGTCTGGAAAACTACTTCTCCTTCTATTCTGAATTATAGCCTTGCTGAATAGAGTACTCTTGGTTGCAGGGGTTTTTTCTTTCAGCACTTTGAATACATCATGTTGCTTTCTTCTGGCCTGCAAAGTTTCTGCTGAAGAATCAGCTAATAGCCTTATGGGGTTTCCCTTGTATATAACTATTTTCTTTTCTCTTGCTGCTTTTAAAATTCTCCTTATCACTTCTTTTTGCCATTTGAATTACTATGTGTCTTGGTCTGGACCTCCTTGGGTTGATTTTCTTGGGGGCTTTCTGTGCCTCCTGGATCTGGATTGCTGTTTCCATCCCCAGACTCAGGAAGTTTTCAGCTATTATTTCTTCAAATATATTTTCTGCCCTCTTTTCTCTCTCTTCTCCTGGGATCCCTGTAATGTGAATGTTATTATGCTTGATGTTGTTGTTGAGTTCCCTTAATCTATTTTTATTTTTTATTATTCTTTTTTCTCTCTCCTGTTCAGTTTGAGTGCTTTCCATTACTCTGTCCTCCAGGTTGTTGATCCATTTTTCTGCTTCCTTTAGTCTGCTATTTATTTCCCTCTAGTGTATTTTTAATTTCAGTTATTGAGTTCTTCATCCCTGATTCATTCTTTTTTTCTATCTCATTGTTGAGGGTCTCACTGAGGTCCATGACTCTCTTCTCCAGTCCAGTGAGTATCTTTATGACCATTACTTTAAATTCTCTATTAGGCATATTACTTATCTCCATTTTATTTAGCTCTCTTGCTGTGATTTTGTCCTGTTCTTTCATTTGAGACATAGTCCTCTGTCTCTTCATCTTGACTAACTCTCTATGCCTGTTTCTATGTGTTAGAAAAGTTGGCTACATGTCCTGCACTTAAAGCATTGGCTTAATGAGGAAGAGATCCTGCAGTGCCATACAGTGCAGTGTCCCCTGTTCACTAGAACCTGGTTCTCCAGGGTTATCTCCTATATGTGTTGCATGTGTCCTACTGTTGCGGCTGAGCTACTTTTTCTTTCAGTACAGTCATCTGCAATGGCTCTCTTTGCCTGTCATGGGCAGGATTTGGTCCCTGTGTAGTTAGTGGTACAGTCTGGAGCTGCCTTGGGCTAGAGTTCAGCCAGATCAGGCATTTGCTAGAGATGCAGTAGCACCAAACTGCAAGCTGCAGGGCACTTTATCTGTGTTTTCCCCTGAGAATGGGACAGTGCCTACAGTCAGACCAGATGTCTGCCCCAAGCCCACTGCTGGGGCTGTAGTCTGACTGGTCCTGTGTGGTTGTCCTCCCCTATCCTTGGGAAAGGAGTCACTTTGGAGTGGTGCTGGCCCCTGTTGGGACCACTTGCATACTGCTTGTGGAACTGCTTTGAATGGACTCCTGCTAAGGGAAGATTCATAGGAGAATGTGAGGGTTGAAGTGCATGATATTAGCAAGGTTTGTGCCTGTCTGCTGGAGATACTTTAGAAAATTCCTGCCATCCTGCTGGAGGGGGCAGGCTTACAGAAGAGCATGGAGGTGGGGTACACAGTGCCAGCAAGCTCCGCACAGTTTTGCTACAGAAGGGAACCTGAAGCCACCTGGGGAAAACTCCTGCCTAGGCTGATATGGAGCAGGTGGATCCACAGAAGAGCACGGGCAGTTGGGCACACGGTTAGCAAGCTAGGTGGGGTGTATTCATGCTGTGCTGGTTCCCACCGGTGTCCCCGTATCTAGGCTGGGGCTATACAGGGGAAGGAAATGGTGCTTGCCAGCAATTCTGTTGTTGAAGTCTTCTAAAGATCTCTGTCCCTCCAGCACACCTCTGAGATTAGTAAATAAATTTCCTTCCCATATACCCCAGGCATTTCTCAAACTGCTAGTTCTATGATGTGCCTTGATGGTGTTGTTTGTTGTGTTCTCTCTTTAAGAGCAAGGGCTGTTTCCTCATGCACTCCAGCTCTCCCAGAGCCCAGCCTGCTGATCTTTAAAGTTCCAGGTGTTAAGCCCTGCTGATGGTAAGAACTCTCAAAAAATTGGGCCCTTCTGGTTTTCAGAGCAAAATGTTATGGGAATTCATCTTCCCAGTGTGGATTCCCTAAGCCTGGGTTGTCTATTGTGAGGTCTGTTTCTCTCCCTTCTCTGCACCTGCCCAGGATGTCTCTTCCTCCTGCAGTCTCACAGGTCAATTTGTCTCCCAACTGCATCTCCACCCTTCCTACCCTCTTTGACATGGTTTCTTCTCTACATTTAGCTGTGGAGAGTCTGTTCTGCCCATCTTTGTGTTCTTTTCTGGGTTAATTACACTGATGTGGGTGTTATCTAGTTGTATCCATGGGATGAAGTGACCTTAGGATCCTCCTATTCCACCATCTTCCCCAGAAGTTGAGCTTTTTTCATTTTTATAAATGGCTTTTTAAAAGATTTATTTATTTTTAGAGAGAGGGGGGTAGAAGGAGCAGAAGAGGGAGCGAATCCTCAAGCAGACTCCCCACTGAGCATGGAGCCCAAGGCAGGGCTAGCTCACAGGATCCTGAGATCATAACCTGAGCCAAAATCCAGAGTCAGCCTCTTAACTGACTGAGCCACCCAGGCACCCCTAGGTGACTTTTTAATTTTAAAAAGTAGCTGTAATAAATCAATTTGATTTTGTTTCTGGGAATCTGGCCATCTAGGTCATCTAAGCCAATCATCTCCCTGAAGAAAACTAAAAGTGATAGATAAAATGTAAAGAGTATCTCCTCAAAACCCTCTAAGACTTGACAAAACAACAAGGAATGGCCAGCTCCAGTTGAAGGCAAAGCTGGAGGTGAGCAGGGCCTAAAGACAACATAAAACTAAAAACAAAATGATAAGAAATCCCCCTATAATTAAAAAGTGAAACCACACTTCTAAATAACCCATGAATCAAATAAGAATTTTCCCATTGAGAATTACAATTAGAAAAAGTTTAGAAGTGAAAAATTGAAAAGTGATATTTTTTAAAAAAACTTGTATGGAAAAGTTAAATCAGTACTTAGAAGGAAATGTATATACTTAGTGTATATGACCCCCCCAAAAAAAGACGCTTAAATAGGTGATAAGGATTAAGAAGTTACACTTGTGATGAGCACTGAGTATTGTATGGAAGTATTGAATCACCACATTATACATCTGAGATTAATATTAGGCTGTATGTTAACTAAATGGAATTTAAATAAAAACTTAAAAAATAAAATATTTGATGTAATTGGATTGTGTGTGGGAACCAGAGAAAGCATATATAATACAAAATAAATATGGCCCCACCAATTGGGGTTCAGCCACAGGGGAAAAAAATCTAACTCAAGATGTTAGTAAAAGATGAGAAAATTAAACCAAATGAAAGTAGAAAGAAAAGAGTAATAAGCACAAAGAATTAATTAAAGCAGGGCAACATTCATAATAGAGGATTAACAAAGGCAAAACTTGGTTCTCTGAAGAAACAAAATTTATAAATCTCTCGAGCCTGATCAAGGATAAAAGAGAAAGGCATAAATAGTCAACATCTCAAATAAAAAATGCTGTAGACATAGAAAAGATGAGAGTGTATAATTTGGTGTGTAATGATTTTAGGTGCTCTGAGCGCCTGTGAGAAAGTTATAGTTAAGGCAGAGGATACTTCCCCCAGGAAGTGACATTTATGATGACATGGAAGGAGGATTCTGTGAGCAAGTGACTGTATTTTTTGTGTGAAAGTACATGTCTGTGTATGTGGTGGTAACTGCACAAATTCCTTGCAGTGGAGAGGATCCTCAGTCCACTGGAGGAAAGGAAAGAAGGCCAGTGTAGCTGAGAATACAGGGTGTGAGGGGATCAAGGTAAACTTGGTAGGTTATGGCTGGTATAGGGGAGGGCACTGGACTGCCAGAGTTGTGAGAAGGCCCAGCAGAGGCTGTGGCTGCTGACATGTGGGAGGGAGGGAGGCTAACATGTGGGTTTTGAGAGTGGCCACTGAGTCTCCACACCCTGGCCCCACCAGCTGCAAGACCCACTTCCCTGTCTGCCCATGTACTCCCATGATGACTCCAACATCTCCTTCAGACCTATGCTCTAGACTCTCCCTTAGCAATTTGTTTAGAGGAAGGTTCTGCCCAGAGGTGTTCTAATACTCATTTGTTTGGCCCTGTCAATGCACATCCTACTCCATTTCACAGGGTTCCTCAATTGCATCCCCCTTTATCTCCTATCCAATGGACAGATATGCCCCCATTCACCCCTCAGGGAGGGGACACAACTGGAGAGGCCCCATTCATACCAACCTCTCCCCTCCACCACACATCGCTAAACATTATCCTCTTTTCATAAAAGATGCACAAATCTAAAATGAACTGCACAATTAAGAAAACTTCATGAAGAAAAGGAACCTTAGCTGGGGATGAGGGTAGGGGTAGAGGGTGTCCAGGGGTGTGTCAGGTTTGTGGAGGCTGGAAGATACTTGAAAATCCCTTGAGATTCTGAGGGGGTTTGTGACCTTGCAGGGGGGTGTGGATGGAAGGGCATGGGGCTGAGGTAAAGACAGGAAAGCAAAACTGCAGGGATTAGAGACATAGCAGCTGGCCCCGGCTAGGGACAATCACAGGTCAACCTCATCAGAGGGGAAGGCAAAGTCCCTTCCCCACAGTCAACAAACTTTCCCTCCACTCCTTCTGGCTTGGATGCTTCCCTGCAGCTCCAGGGACCTTCCAGCTATGCAAGCTCCTCATTAAGCCCCCTACTTAAACACTGTCAGTTGCTTCCAGAGTTGCACCTCAGACACACTTGCATGAAAGTGTCACCGCAGCTGCAGGTGACACAATGACAGCCCACAAGGGGGACTTGGGAATCACATACTTTTATCAGTGGTTGCAGGCACCTCCTGTACATCCTGCTGGACACTCCCCTGTCCATGGCCCCAGCAGCAGAGGTGAGCCTGTGAGTGTCCCCAGGTCCAGGTTAGGATGGACTTGAGTCCCCTGGCAGAGGTACTCAGGGCTTGGATCTGGACAGATCAAAGCTCTGCCCCCTAGTCCCAGATGACATTTAGCCTTGCCTGTGCCCAATTCCAGGGCCAGGTGGGCTGATGTATCTTGTGATGGAGACAGCATGAGGGTGGACACTGAAGGCAGGGACTCTGACACCCAGCAGCTTGGGGAATTGGTTATCACTGGAGTAAACTGTGTGCATCATTCTGATCTTGAAGGCTCCATGGGAAGGGCTGTCTGGATTATTCCATCCTGTTTCTGAGTCTGTTTTCATTTCTGCCTTCTCAGTGTAGAAAGGGAGATATCGTTCTTTGTCTCAGATGTGACCCCATATGTGGTCTCAGAGGTGGGGATAGTTTTGCTTTCTGGAATTTGGTACAGATAGTGCAGCCCCTAATCATGAAAAGGTCTCTCGGGGCACCTGGGTGGCTCAGTGGGTTAAAGCCTCTGCCCTCGGCTCGGGTCATGATCCCACGGTCCTGGGATTGAGCCCTGCATCAGGCTCTTTGCTTAGCAGGGTGCCTGCTTCCCCCTCTCTTTCTGCCTGCCTCTCTGCCTACTTGTGATCTCTGTCTGTCAAATAAAGAAAGAAAATCTTTAAAAAAAAAAAAAAGGTCTCTTATCTCTGTGTATGTGAGTGTGTGTTTGCTTTGAATTATGTCATTTCTGGTGTAAGAAAAGTAACAGGCTCTCTAACTTTCTGCACTATCAGACCACAGAGATGAAGAGAAGAAAGTCTAGCCAGTGAAGCAGAATGAGGTCAGCTCAACACCAGCAGTGTGTAGGCTGAGTGGCCCTTTCTCCATGCCTTTTTTTAAGATTTTATTTATTTATTTGACAGACAGAGATCACAAGTAGGTAGAGAGGCAGGCAGAGAGAGAGGAAGGGAAGCAGGCCCCCCACTGAGCCCCGGACCTCAGGGCTCGATCCCAGGACCCTGGGATCATGACCTGAGCCGAAGGCAGAGGCTTTAACCCACTGAGCCACCTAGGTGCCCCACCATGCCTCTTACTTAAAGATGTGACTTACAGTTTGTAGTGAATTTGTAAGAGAAATAAGTTGGCTATGGAAATTATGTATATCATGTATTCAATAAGTAATTGTCATTGGAGTATCTGGAAGCAAACTTACCAGACTTCTGACATTCACCGTGTGTGTATGTTTTTATGTATGTATTTTATATTGATTTTCTTATTATATTTCTCCTCCCTATCTTTGGACCTATCTCCAGTATCTTTAGTCTGGATCACCCTACATCTTTTTCATGAAATAATAATTTTCAAATTATCTTGAGTTTTCTGAATGTACAGTTGTTGTCATTTTTCATGTGGGACTGTGGGTTTTGAGAAAGCAGATCAAGGAAGTGAAGGGCTCTGTCATCACCTTATATCAAGGGAACATGTTCTGGAGGCCACTTGTTACTGTCTGTTTTCACTTTAGTCACCTGACTGAGGCAGTGTTTGTCAGGTTTCCCTACATAAAGTATCATGTCATCTGAAAAGAGAGAGAGTTTGACTTCCATTTTGATTCAGGTGCCTTTTATTTCTCTTCATTGTCTGATTGTTGAGGCGAGGACTTCTAGTACTATGTTGAACAATTATGGTGAGAGTGGACATCCCTGGCATGTTCCTGACCTTAAGGGAAAAACTCTTAGTTTTTCCCCACTGAAAATGATATATGCTGTCGGTTTTTCATAGATTCCTTTTATGATGTTGAGATATGAGAGGATCACATGGTTTTTGTCTTTTCTTTATTAATGGGCTCTGCCACGTTGATTGATTTCCAAATGTTGAACCACCCTTGAATCCCAGGAATAAATCCCACCTGGCTGTGGTGAGTGATTCTTTTAATGACTGTTGGATCCTATTGGCTAGTTTTTTATGAGAACTTTGGCAACCATGTTCATCAGGGATATTGGTCTGTAATTCTTTTTGGTGAGGTCTTTGTCTGATTTGGGGATCAAGGTAATGCTGGCCTCATAAAATGAGTTTGGAAGTTTTCCTTCTGTTTCTAATTTTTTTAACACTTTCAGAAGAATAGATACTATTAATTCCTCTTTAAATGTTTGGTAGCATTCCCCTGGGAAGCCACCTGGCCCTGGGCTCTTGTTTGTTGGGAGATTTTTGATTACTGCTTCAAATATCCTTGCTGGTTATTGGTCTGTTCAGATTTTCTACCTCTTCCTGCTTCAGTCTTGGTAGTTGATAAGTTCCTGGAAATGCATCCATTATTTCCAGATTGCCTAATTTGTTGGCTAATAATACGTTCTTATAATTGTTTATATTTCTTTGTTGTTGGTTGTGATCTCTCCTCTTTCACTCATGATTTTATTTATTTGGGTCCTCTAAGTCTGGCCACAGGTTTATCATTCTTATTATTTCAAAGAACCAGCTTTTAGTTTCATTGATCTGTTCCACTATTCTTTTGGTTTCTCTTTCATTAATTTCTGCTCTAATCTTTATTGTTTCTCTTTTCCTCCTTGGTTTAGGCTTTATTTACTGTTCTTTTTCTAGGTCAGGTGTAGGGTTAGCTTGAATATTTGGGATTTTTCTAATTTCTTGAGAGAGGATTTATTGCTATATACATCCCTCTTAGGACCACCTTTGCTGCATCCCATAGGTTTTGAACCATGTGTTTTCATTTTCATTAGTTTGCATGAATTGTTTAAGTTCTTCTTTTTTTTAAGATTTTATTTATTTATTTGACAGAGATCACAAGTAGACAGAGAGGCAGGCGGGGGGGGGGGGGAAGAAGGCTCCCTGCTGAGCGGAGAGCCTGATGCGGGACTCGATCCCAGGACCCTGAGATCATGACCTGAGCTGAAGGCAGCGGCTTAACCCACTGAGCCACCCAGGCGCCCCGTTTAAGTTCTTCTTTAATTTTCTGGTTGACCCATTCATTCTTTAGTAGGATGCTCTTTAACCTCCAAGTGCTTGAGTTCCTTCCAAATTTCTTCCTGTTTTTGAATTCCAGTTTCAAAGCACTGTGGCTCAAAAATATGCAGGGAATGATCTCAGTCTTTTGGTATCAGTTGATACCTGATTTGTGACCCAGGATATGATCTATTCTGGAGAAAGTTCCATGTGCACTAGAGAAGAATGTGTATTCTGTTGCATTGGGGTGGAATGTTCTGAATATATCTATGAAGTTCATCTGGCCCAGTCTGTCATTTAATGTCCTTATTTCCTTGTTGATCTTTTGCTTAAGTGATATGTCCATTTCAGTGAGTGGGGTGAGAAAAGTTCCCTATTATTATTGTATTATTGTCAATATGTTTCTCATATTTTGTTATTAATTGGCTGCTCCCATGTTAGGGGCATAAATATTTACAATTGTTAGATGTTCTTGTTGGTAAGACCCTTTAAGTATGATAATGTCTTTCCTCATCTCTTATTATAGTCTTTGGTTTAAAACCGAATTTGTCTGATATAAGATTTGTCACCCCCAGCTTTCTTTGGATGTCCATTAGCATGGTAAATTGTTTTCCACCACCTTACTTTAAATATGGAAGTGTCTTTGAGTCTAAAATCAGTCTCTTGCAGACAGCATATTGATGGGTCCTCTTTCTTTTATCCAATCTGATACCTTGTGTCTTTTGATTGAGGCATTTAGCCCATTTACATTCAGGGTAACTATTGAAAGATATTTAGTGCCACTGTATTGCCTGTAAGGTCACTGTTACTGTATATTGTCTCTATTCCTTCCTGGTCTGCCTCACTTTTCAGCTCTCTCTTTGCTTAGAGGACCCCTTTCGATATTTCTTGTAGGGCTGGTTTAGTGATCACAAATTCTTTTAGTTTCTGTTAGTCCTGGAAGCTTTTTATATCTCCTTCTATTTTCAATGACATCCTAGCTGGGTATAATATTCTTGGATGCACATTTTTCTCATTTAGTACCCTGACTATATCTTGACAGTCTTTTCTGGCCTGCTAGGTCTCTGTGGATAGGTCTTCTGCCAGTCTAATGTTTCTACCATTGTAGGTTACAGACCTCTTGTCCTGAGCTGCTTTCAGGATTTTCTCTTTGTCTCTGAAATTTGTAAGTTTTACTACTGGATGTCGGGGTGTTGACCTATTTTTATTGACTTTGAGGGGGGTTCTCTGTGCCGCCTGGACTTAGATGCCTGTTTCCTTCTCCCAAATTAGGGGAGTTCTCCACTATAATTTGCTCCAATATACCTTCTGCCCCCCTCTCTCTTTCTTCTCCTGGGATCCCAATTATTCTAATGTTGTTTCACTTTATGGTGTCAATTATATCTTGAATTCTCCCCTTGTGATCCAATAGTATCCAATATCTCTCTTTTTCTCAGCTTCTTTATTCTCCATCATTTGGTCTTCTATATCACTAAGTCTCTCTTCTGCCTCATTTATCCTAGAAGTTAGAGACTCCATTTTTTTATTGAACCTCATTAATAGCCTTTTTAATTTCAACTTGTTTAGATTTTATTTCTCCAGAAAAGGATTCTCTAGTATCTTCTAAGTTTTTTTTTTTTTTCAAGCTAGTATCTTTATAATCGTCATTCTGAACTCCAGTTCTGACATGTAACTAATGTCCATGTTGATTGGCTCCCTGGCAGTTGGTATTACCTCTTGTTTTGTTTTTTGTTTGTTTGTTTGTTTGTTTGTTTTTCCGTTTTGTCATTTTGTTCAGAGAAGAATAAGTGAACAAGAGAATAAAATGCTAAGGGGTAACAACAACTCCAGAAAAATACACACTAAACAAATCAGAAGAGACCTGAAATGGGGAGAGGGGGAGGAAAAAAGAATATGATCAGGCTGGTGAACAGAACAGAGCCACAACTAGATTTTGAGCACACTTTGGTCTGTTAGAGGAAACTGTGTCCCAAATTTTAAAGAAAGAAAAACTTACATATATACAAAAATAAGAGTAACTACAATGAAGGGATGAAATATGACTGTAAAAGTGAAATTTTTAAAGATTTGATTTTTTTAAGTATTTCATTCATTCATTAGAAATAGAAAGAGTACACAAGCAGGGGGAGAGGCAGAGGGAGCAGGAAAAGCAGACTCCATGATGAACTGGGAGCACAACGACCCAGAGACCATAACCCAAACCAAAGACAGACACCTGACCAACTGAGCCACCCAGGTGGCCCTTAAAAAGGAATTGATAAGAAGTTGGTTGAAAAAAAGAAAGAAGGGGGGCGCCTGGGTGGCTCAGCTGGTTAAGCTGCTGCCTTTGGCTCAGGTCATGATGGGATCAAGTCCTGCAATGGGCTCCTTACTCAGCAGGGAACCTGCTTCTCTCTCTGCCTCTGCCTGCCATTCTGCCTGCTTGTGCTCTATCTCTCTCTCTCTCTCTCTAACAAATAAATAAATAAAATACTTTTTAAACAAGAAAAGAAAAAATAAAGAAGAAAAAAATTTTTTAAAAAGGAGATTATGATCAGGCATGTGAATAAGACAAAGCCATACACTAGATTTAGGGTATATTTTGGTCTGTTAGAAGAATCTGCAGCCCAAATTTTTTTTAATTTTATTTATTTATTTGACACACAGAGAGAGAAATCACAAGCAAGCAGAGAGGCAGGCAGAGAGAGAGGGGGAAACAGGCTCCCCACTGAGCAGAGAGCCTGATGCGGGGGAAGGGGGAGGAGGACGGGAGGAGAAGGGGGAGGAGGAGAAAAAAGAAGGGCTCCTGGGTGGCTCAGATGGTTGAGTGACTGCCTTTGGCTCGGGTCATGATCCTGGAATCCCAGGATCGGGTCCCACATTGGGCTCCCTGATCAGTCAGGAGTCTGCTCCCCCTCTGACCTCTCCATTCTCATGCTCTTGATCTCTCTCTCTTTCATTCTCTCTCTCTCAAATAAATAAATAAAATATTTTTAAAAAGAAGATGAAGAAGAAGAAATAGAAGAAGAAAAAATAAAGAAAATTTTAAAAATTAATTTTGAAAGACTGAAGAATCATGGGGGGGAAGCCATGAATTTTATGTGCTATATCCCCTTAGCACTGATGTCTTGCAGTTATTGTTAGTGGGTAAACTTGGTCTTCACTGGATGTTCTTGCTGATCTTCTAGGGAAGGGCCCTGTTGCAGTGATTCTCAAATGTCTTCACCCAAGGCGGATTTGCACCACCCTTGCCAGAGGCCAGGCTAAGTAATCTGCTCGGGTTTGCTCTCAGGAGTTTTTGTTCCCTGAACAGTTTCTGTAGAGATTTGGAGGACAGGAATGGAAATGGTGGTCTCCCAATCTCTGGCCTGGAGGAGGCAAGAACTCAGGGTCCCACTCCTCAGTGTGCCCTCAGAGAAAAGCAATCAGTCACTCCTGTCTCCCTGGTCTCTGGCTGCACTCTGAACTCACCAGCCTGTGACCGAGCGTTTCTATCTCTGGTGCACGACCCCATTTGGAGTCTCCAAACCCTGCAGATTTGGGGGGAGGGGGAGGTCTCCCCAGATCTGCCACTTGTGGGGTCCCTGCTTGAAAAGCAGTGGCCCCACTGTGCCACGGATCATGGTTTATGACAATCCTGAGCTGAGAGCCCACTCCTTGGCTCCATCTTTGCACCTGGCCTCCCCACTCCAATACATGGGAGGTCTACCACACTCAGGTACCCCTGGTCTTTCTGTAACTGCAAGGGTCTGAGGCCACACTGTCCCTGGGAGGGTTCCCCTATCACCACCACCACCACCACCACCACCCCACTTAGCCACTGGAGTAATGCCCCTCTACAGGGCAGACTTCTGAAAGTTCTGATTTCATGTCATGCTGCTCTCTCACTTACCAACAGAGGCTCTCTACCCACTCCCTGAAGTCTATCTTCCTTTATATCGCCTTGGATTCATTTCTCCTACCTTCCAGAAAGTGGCCGCTTTTCTGTTCACAGAGTTGCTGCTATTCTTTCCTTTGATCTCCTGTTGGGTTTGTAGGTGTTCAGAATGGTTTGATAACTATCTAGCTGAACTCCTGGGACCAGATGAAATTTAGGTCTCCTATTCCTCCACCATCTTGGAGCCCACACCCTGAAGTAAAGATTTTTAACCAAATAAAAAATATATTTTTTAATATTTTACTTATTTATTTTTAGAGAGAGCATGAAAAAGGGGGGGGTGGGAGGAGCAGACAGAGAGGGAGAAGCAGACTCCCTGCCGAGCAGGGAACCTGACTTGAGTTGAAGGCAGACATTTAACCAACTAAGCCACCCAGGCACCCCTAAAAAATATTTTATTTATTTGAGAAAGGGAGAGTGAAAGATAGAACACAGGAACACACTTGTCAGTGATTTACTTTTTTAAAAGGAGAGGGTCCTGGAGGTGAGGGGAGAAAACTATAAAAGGAAAAAACTTAAAGTTGAATATGTGCAAGTGTAAACCAACCCAAAATACAAACACAAGGGTGGGGGCAGGAGGGAAGAGGAAGGAATTCAGATGCAATTATACAGGAGGTACTTAAAAAAAAAAAAAAGTTCCAAACTTGTAGCTTGGGTCTGAGTTAGTTTATATAAAAGTTAAAAACTGTATAAGATTTCTTCACTAAATTCTAAAGGAATATCAGAAGCCTAGCATATGTTTACAAAGAATGTGCCATCCCCTTTTCCCAATCACAGGGCCCAACCCCCAACCAGAGTGTGACTCACAGGAGCCAATCTCCCCCTCCCTGTAACCTAGAACTTTTGCTCTTGGAAAAGAAATATCCAATGGCTTTAGGGAGAGCAGCCCAGTCTCCCCACTGTCTGATTAATGATTGAATATCATTTGCTTGGGGCCCCTGGGTGGCACAGTTAGTTAAGCATCCAATTCTTGATTTCAGCTCAGGTCATGATCTCAGACTCATGAGATCTCAGGCGCTCTGTGTTGAGCTCTATGCTCATCAGGAAGTCTGCTTGGGATTCTCTCTCTCTCTCTCTTTCTCTCTCTCTCCCTCCCTCTCCCTCTGCCCCTCCTGCTTGTGCTCTCTCAAATAAATAAATAAATCTTAAAAAAAAAAAAAAACAGTCACTCAACGAACTGAGCCACCCAGGCATGCTGAATGAATCTTACATTTTAATGGATCCATCTTCAAACCTCCATCTTGCATGTTTCCTCCAGTCAAAAACCCCAGGGAAAGAAAAGGTTTTCAGGTATAGTATTATATTTGCCTGAGCTGATACAGCATTGTGCTCCAACAGGGACCCACTCTGGAAAACAGTATGGAGGTTCCTCAGAAAGTTAAAAATAGAACTACCTTAAGATTCAGCAATTGCACTACTACGTATTTATTCAAAGAATAGAAAAATACTAATCCAAAGGGATACATCACCCTGATGTTTATTTTAGTACTATCTACAATAGCCAAATTATGGAAACAGCTCAAGTGTCCATCGACAGATGAATGGATAAAGAAGATGTGGCATACAGATACAATGTAATATTACTCAGCCATCAAAAAGAATGAAATCTTGTCATTTGCAATGACATGGATGGAGCTAAAGAGTATTATGCTAAGTGAATTAAGTCCGTCAGAGAAAGACAAATGCCACATGATTTCACTCATATGTGCACTTTAAGAAACAAAAAACAAATGAGCAAGGTGGGGAGGGGGAAGGAGAGGCAATCCAAGAACCAGACTCTTAACCATAGAGAACAAACTGATGAATACCAGAAGGGAGGTGGGGTTAGGTAGGTTAATAGATGATGGGGATTAAGGAGTGCACTTATGATGAGCACTGGGTGTTGTATGGAAGTATTGAATTGCTATATTGTACATCTGAAACTAATAACTAATATTACACTGTATGTTAACTAACTGGAATTTGTTTCTTTTTTGAAGTTTATTTTTTTTAAGATTTTATTTATTTATTTGGCAGACAGAGATCACAAGTAGGCAAAGAGGCAGGCAGAGAGAGAGAGGAAGGGAAGCAGGCTCCCTGCTGAGCAGAGAGCCCGATGCAGGGCTCGATCCCAGGACCCTGGGATCATGACCTGAGCCGAAGGCAGAGGCTTTAACCCACTGAGCCACCCAGGCGCCCCTCTTTTTTGAAGTTTAGGTTTAGTTTTATTTAGGTCAAATTGTCATATTTAGTAAAGATGTTAATTGGCTTCCAATGTATTTTTAAGTTAATGTATTTTTTAATTTAAATTTTTTAAAGATTTTATTTATTTATTTGACAGAGATCTCAAGTAGGCAGAGAGGCAGGCAGAGAGAGAGGAAGGGAAGCAGGCTCCCCACTGAGCAGAGAGCCTGATGTGGGGCTCAATCCCAGGACCCTGGGATCATGACCTCAGCTGAAGGCAGAGGCTTTAACCCACTGAACCACTGAGGCGCCCCTTAAATTTTAGGTAGTTAACATAACAACAACATATTATTGGTTTCTGGAGTAGAATTCAGTAATTTGAGGCAGAGGTGGGGCAAGGGGAAGAGGGAGAAGGAGAGAGAGAATCCTAAGCAGGCTCCACACACAGTGTGGAGCCCAACATGGGGCTCGGTCTCATGACCCTGAAATCATGACTTGCGAGAAATCAAGAGTTGGACACTCAACCGACTGAACCACCCAGGTGCCCCTAACTGGAATTTAATAAAAACTTAAACAAATTTAAATAAAAACTTAAACAACCAAACAAAAGAAAACCTTTGCCTGTGTTAGCATTTTCCAATCATTTCTTGGAATCCCAACAGATTTTTTTTTTTTTTCCCAACAGATATTTTTGAAAAGCAAAAAGGTAGAAGCCAAACACTAGGGGCACTGGGGTGGCACATTTGGTTAAGCCCAGGCCATGATCCTGGGGTCCTGGGATCAAGCCCCATGTTGGGCCACTGCTCAGGAAGGAATCTGCTTCTCCCTCTCCCTCTGACCCTCCTCCCCACGCTCATGCTCCCACTCTTCCTCGCTTGCTCTCTCTCAAATGAATAAATGAAAAACTCTTAAAAAAAAAAAAAAAGCCAAACACCATGTCTTATGGATAGTCAAACACCTCCAGAGGTCCATGTGGCAAGAGCTGAGACCCTCCTGCCAGAAACCAGCACTAAAACTTGCCAAGTTTGTTGAAGGTGCCACCTTGGAAGTGGATCCTCCAGCCCCAGTTAATCCTTCAGATGACGCAAACCCCAACTGACATGTTTACTGAAACTTTGTGAGAGACCCCCTAGCCAGTACCACCAAGCCAAGATACTCCCAAATTCCTAACCCAGAGAGACTATGAAATGATGTGTTGTCTTAAGCCACTAAATCTTGGAGTGATCTGTTACACAACACTAGATAACTGATACACCATGGTTTGGGATTCATGACTATTTATGACCCAGCCCCTACCTTTTTATATGGCCTTATGACTCACCAATTCAACATGTCTGCTTCACAGACTAGAAAGCTTCTAATGTTCAAGAGATGGCAAGCTGCGTCTATCCTTCTGAGCCTTCATTCAAGGCAATTTCTTTGCTCACCATGTCCTCTTCTGCATTTTCAACCTACACTGCCTCACTCACCCTTTTGCAGGAAGCCTTCTGTGGTAGATCCTCTCCATGTCCCCAGAATACCAGCACCCCCCTCAAACAATGATGGTTTCCATAGCTCCTCTAGGCACAGATGCTTGCTGATTCCTGGCATGGTCCAAGTGCTCAACATGGGCAGCTGAAAGCAGGGCTAGGCAGGTACGTACTCACTTCCCTCCAGATCTGGCTGAAGATTAACATCCTCACTTTGATGGGCTTTATGGGGATTCCCTCAAACTCAGGCCTTCCCTTTGGGCCTACACTACCTTTCTATGGGCTCAGAAGTTCCATAGAATTCTCTCTTCTGGCTGGATATCTGAAGGAGAAAAGAGGAGCCTGGGAGATTGAGTAGGAGCTCATAGCAAAGGTCAAGTCCAGGGATCCCTGGAGCCAAGATCTGCTTACCCTTTCCATGAGCCACTTGCCCTATTCATTATGCCTCTAGCCATGTGAGTCCCCTCCTGAGAGAGCCATAGTCCATCTCTAGCTGGATGCCACATCCCAGGGACAGGCTGCTCCATGAAGCTGAGAATTGGGCTCTTCCTCCTCAACCCAACACCATCGTCATTGCTTGCCAGATCCCACTGCCACTCTCCTCTCCCGTCCCTCCTAACCCTAACCCAAACCCACAAATGTGTCCTGATGAAACAAGCCCTAGACAGAACCTAATACACACAAATAAAAGCAGTTATTTATCAAACACATTTACACTGAAGTCAACCGACCCAATAAAATTTCCCAACCACAGATAAACCCAATAGAGGTCAGTTGAGCAATGCAAGGAAACAAGGCAGGGGCTCAGGTTTCAGGCTCCTCATGTCAGAAGTTTCTGATTTGCAGAGAAGAGGGCTTAGAGAGAACCTCATCAGCAGCTGGACATTAATTACAGCAGAACAAACCCAAATGATATTTGGAGAAACAGAGGAACCTGAAAGGCCCTGGCAGGGACATTTGTTTGTCCCACACTTGGCTTCACACATTCACTGCCTGTGTCCCTGCCTGCCAGTGACAGACATTGTCTTGAGACAATGAGAGTTCACCCAGGGACCATTCCTCGGGTGTAATCTCTTCGATGGAAACCGAAGCCTCTAAACACACTGTGAACAGACTCCTCATGAAAAACTGAATAGTTCCCAACCCGTTGCCTGATCAATAAAACTGCTCATCTTTGATGGAAAGGATCACACACAGGATGTTTCTGACCTCACCCTTCCCTGTCTAAATCCAGGATGGAAATTCTGATGGCATCACCAATGCCAGGACCAGAAAGTGCTTTGATTAGAGTCCAACTTCACGTTCTTAAATGGGAGTGGCAGTGTACTGAGGGAAGCAACAAGGCTCTTCTTGATACCCAAGTCACCATTCTCATAGTCCAAGAGTCTCTGCCAGAAGACAGGAACACATATGTCATGCAGGACTCACATACATGGGCTTCCCCACAGCCAATGGGGCCTACACCACAGTGTGCGACTCCAGCTCTTCACACATCCACCAATGAGACAGTGAGGCCACTGCACTCCTTCTCAGACCTGCCCATACTCAAACTCTGTGGCATCTCCACCAGATCCTCTTCTGACTCCAGCTAGCTGACTGCCCTGTGGGGCAGCAAGGACGTCCACAGGCCCACTGTGATGTCATCCCTTCAAACATCCCCTCATAAGGTGAGCTACAGATGCTCTCATTAAACATTCTGTTCTTGGGCTGCTTGGCTGGCTCAGTCAATGGAGTATGCAACTCTTGATCTCAAGCATATGACTTTAGGCCCCACGTTGAGTGTAAAGAGGACTTAAAAACAAAATCTTTAGGGGTGCCTGGTGGCTCAGTGAGTTAAGCCTCTGCCTTCAGCTAAGGTCATGGTCTCAGAGTCCTGGGATCAAGCCCCGCATCAGGCTCTCTGCTCTGCGGAAGCCTGCTTCCCCCCCACCCACACACACACCCCTCTCTCTGCCTGCCTCTCTGCCTACTTGTGATCTGTCTCTCAGTCAAATAAATAAATAAAATCTTTAAATAAAATAAAATCTTTAGGGACACCTGTGTGGCTCAGTCAGTTAAGCGTCTGCCTTTGGCTCAGGTTATGATCCCAGGGGTCCTGAGATGGAGCCCCACCTCAGGCTCCCTGCTCAGCGGGGAGCCTGCTTCTCCCTCTCCCTCTGCTGCTCTTTCACTCTGTCAAATAAATAAATAAAATCTTTAAAATATAAAAATAATAAAAATAAAATCTTTAAAAACAAAATAAAACAAAACAAAATTCTGTTCTTCATCACTTGGACAAAGTACAGCCCCAAGGTCCATGAATGGTCCCCTCTACCAAGTCAAAGTTCTGGATGTCCTGGTGGCCCCACTCCATGCTGCCTGGGCTCTGGCTCAGATGGGGCTTCCCAGTCACAATCATTAAGCCACTCCACGTGCCTTTCAACACACCATTCATTACCGTGTCACATTCTCTGCTCAGCGGGGAGGCTACTTCCCCCTCTCTGCCTGCCTTTCTGCCTACTTGTGATCTGTCAAATAAATAAATAAAATCTTTTAAAAAATAAAACAAAAACTAGTGTCAGTCTCTCATCTGATTCGGATTCTACATTAAGTGGTGTAGGTACCTAAGTGGAAGAAGCTTCTCAGCAACCCTGGGTTCCCAAGATACACCCATGGTGGCCACTCCCAGGAGAACCCAGGGCTGGCCTCAGCACTGGGACAGAAGAGTTGCCTCAGGTGCCAGCAGGTTAGGGTGGCACTCACTTCCTGCCTGTAATTTGAGGTCAAGTCTGGGAATACCTCAGTCAGGTGTGCACAGGTGTGTACAGTAGGCAGATGGGAGGTGTGTGGGAATCTGGGTTCCACAGCAAAACCTTTGGGCCAAATTTAAACACTAACTGATCTCCTAGGCTAGCCCTCCCTCTCCCTACACCTGCAGAAAGAGGGTAGGCTCAGGTAAGGCCTTTCTGCAGCAGGAATCCATGGCTGGAAACAGACCACTCACCTGAGGGGCTGTGTGTCTGGCAATTAGGCCAACCCACTCCCCCAAATCCACATCCTTACCCAAACAGGACACATTCCCAAAGGCTGCCTTCTGCAGGGCACTGGGTGGCCCCCAGTCTTCCCTAATAGAATCTGGGACCTTTTCTCCAAAATGCCACCACTGTCTGTGTAAGGGCCTTGTTGGTCAGAGGGAGCCATTTTGTTGCAGTAAACTTAGATTGACCCTATGCAGTGAACTTAGATTGACCCTGCCCCTCCCAGAGGAACTTACTTGCAAAGCCTAGATACAAGGGCGGGTCAGGCCAGGTGAAGACATCCAATCAGAGGGGCGCACATATATTTACTGAGTGAGTTTAAATCCCATTGTCCACCTGTTGGGGGGCGCTCAACCACCCCTGTAAAGATTAGTTTGCGAGGCTGAAGCTGAGAAGAAGAAGGAGAGCCGTCGGGAGAAGAAGGAGAGCCGTCGGGAGAAGAAGGAGAGCCGTCGGGAGGAGAAGGAGAGCCATCGGCAGGAGAAGGAGAGCCGTCGGGAGGAGAAGGAGAGCCGTCGGAGGAGTAGGAGAGCTGTTGGAGGAGTAGGAGAGTCATCAGAGCCGGGAGAGCTGACAGGACTGTCAGAGCTGTAAGAGCCGTCAGAGCTGTCAGAGCTGTAAGAGCTGTTAGAGCGACAGAGCTCTTGTCAGAGCTGTCAGAGCTGTCAGAGCTGTCAGAGCCGTCAGAGCTCTTGTCAGAGCTGTCAGAGCCGTCAGAGCCATCAAAGTCGTCAGAGCCGCCAGAGCTGTCAGAGCCGCCAGCAGCCCCGCTGCCCCAAGCCACAGCCTCACTGAGCGGCCTTGCGGGAGCAGTGTCATTCCGGGGAGGAGCTTCATTCCGGGAGCAGCTTCTTCGACATGAGACCTCCTTGGCGAGCAGCCTAGTCAGGAGCAGCCTTGCCCGGGGAGCGGCCTTACCGGAGCAGCCCCTGTCCGGGGAGCGGCCCTGTCTGGGGAGCAGCCTCATCCAGAGCAGCCACGTTGGGAGCGGCCTTGCTGGGGTCGTCGTCGTCACCTTTTCATAAGAGACAGCCCTGACCGGTCAGTTTGATTCTTGATGCTTGGCATGAAATAAAGCTTTGCTTGACCTTCGCTTTGTATCAGTCTTGTTCCTTTGATCATGGACCCCAACATTGGGGGCTCGTCTGGGATCAAACGACGAGAAATGAGCCAGCTTCAGAATTTTTGGGAAAAAGCCTTCGGAGGTATTGGGATCTTGGGTATTGGGATCCTATCTGTCTGTCTGGTTGCAGAGCTCCAGGGTATAGCCCACCGGGGAGAAGCTGGACGCGGCCATGCTCCCCAGGGCTGGAGTGGATGCGGGACACCCCATCCCTCTGCTGGTAGATCGACAGAGGATTCGAGTCCCCCTGGGCGGTCGGGGGGTTCAAGTCCCCCTGGGCGGTCGGGGGGTTAGAGTCCCCCTAGGTGGTTGGGGGATAAAGAAAGCCCCCACCAGTGGCAGGTTCTGGGTAAGAATCATTGGGTCTGTGGTTGTCTTTGCCTGGTTCTTTTGTTGTCTGTTGTGTGGTTTGTTGTGTTTGCAGGGGACCAAGAAAGTCCCCACCAGCCGCAGGCTCTGGATGGGGATCGCTGGGTCTGCGGTTGTCTTTGCCTTGTTTTTTTGTTGTCTGTTGTGCTGTTTGTTGCATTTGGAGAAATGGGACAAACGGGGAGTAAGGGGCCTGTGACACCCCTAGGTCTTGTTCTTGAACATTTCAAGGATTTTCAAGGTAAAGCCACTCAGTCAGGTGACAAGGTTTACCCGGGAAAACTAAAAACACTCTGCCAATTAGAGTGGCCCACTTTCTCCACAGGGTGGCCTCTGGAAGGAATGTTTTCCTTGACTCAGATCTATTCTACGCTGAGTGAGGTCTTTGATCTACATCGAGACCAAATACCATACATTGTGGCCTGGCGATGTCTGATAGAAGAGCCGCTGTCATGGCTCAAGTCCCACCATCCCCCTGCTAACGAAACCATTTCTCTCCCTCTAAGGCAGGTCAGAACACCAAAACCAGAACAGACAGATGAGGGGGAACCAGGGAAGAAGACCATTCTACCTCCATTGGATATGGAGAATGTGGAATCCCCCCCCCCCTTATTTGTCCTCTAAATCTGACTCTCGGTCCCGAAATTCCTTTACCAGTCCACCTCATACAAGGTCGGGGTCCACCTATGGGAGCACCAAGCAGAGAGACCGCCCTGATCCTTCCCCTTTCCTCTATCCCCCTCTGCCTCCCTTTACCTCACTGGTACTGTCCGCACCAATGCTGCCTCTTTGTAAGGTTGCTCTACCAGATGGGATAGGGTGGCCCTACCTAAGTTATATCCCTTTCTCCTCTTCTGACATCTATAATTGGAAGACCAAACACAAATCCTTTTCTGTCCAACCTCAGGATTTAAGTAGCCTCTTGGAGACTGTCTTTCTTACTCATCAACGTACCTGGGTGGATGTTCAACAGCTCCTTATGGCTCTCTTTAACGGGAAAGAGCAGGATCGCATCATGCGAGAAACCCATAAGGTGATAAGCGAGAAACTTGGCAGGGACCTCGATCCCCGCCGAATGGAGAACTATTGCCCGAGGGAACCCCCCGACTGGGATCCAAACTCTGATGAAGGTAAGGAGAGCTTACGTTTCTACCGCCAGGCTCTATTGGGAGGCCTCCATGTGGCTGCAAGGAGACCCATAAATTTATCTAAAATTAGTACAATGACTCAAGGTAAGAATGAGTCTCCAGGAGCGTTCCTAGAAAGGCTAATTGAAGCCTATAAAATGTATAGCCCGATCGATCCTGAGGCACCCAAAAATCAGAGGGCAATGAATCTTGCTTTTGCCAGTCAGTCAGCCCCAGATATAAGGAGGAAACTTCAGAAAATTGAGGGATTTGAAGGGAAGAATCTGACTGAGTTAGTGGGAATAGCAGAAAAGGTGTTTAACAACAGGGATGCACAAAAGGACGAAAAACAGACAAAAAAACTGGTTAAGGTTTTGGCATTACATGAGGTGGGGAGGAGATGGGTAGGGGATAGTAAATGGAAGGAAAAGCCTAAGCACAGAGAAGGCAGGTGGGAAGACTTAGATTCAGATCAGTGCGCTTACTGTAAGGAAAAAGGACATTGGGCCAGGAAGTGCCCTAAAAGGAAGACAGCAATGCTTGCCACCAGAGACTGAAGGGGCCATGGTTCGGAGCCCCTCCCCGAACCTCGGGTAAAAATTGAAGTGGAGGGGAAATCAGTTGATTTTTTGGTGGACACAGGAGCCCAATTTTCATCATTACTTAAACCTATGGGAAAACTATCTGGAGAGGAAGTTTGGGTACAAGGAGCAAATGGCAGAGAGAGACATAAATGGACAACAGAAAGGACTTTAAATTTGGCCTTGGGAGTAGTTAAACATCGATTTTTGGTCCTCCCTAATGCCCCATATAACTTGATGGGAAGAGATTTCCTCCACAAGTTAAGAGCCGGCATTCAGTTCTCAGAAGGAGACATGACTGTAACCTTGAGACAACCCGTGTACAGGTGCTTATGGCAGCAGTAGATGAATACCTCCTTTACGAGCCAGTCTCAAAACCAGAGGAAACAAAGAGGGGGAGCCTTCTCCAAATCCTACAGGACAAGTTTCCCCAGGTCTGGGCAGAAGGGAAGCCCCCTGGCTTGGCCAAGGATCAACCTCCAGTAGTGGTACAATTAAAGGTGACAGCTATGGCTATTCACGTTTGGCAGTACCCCCTTCCCCGAGAAGCAAAGGAAGAGATCAGAAAACACATTAACCGCCTCCAAGGAGACGGGATCCTAGTTCCTTGCAAATCTCCATGGAACACACCTTTGCTGCCCGTCAAAAAGGCCGAGACTGGGGAGTACCGACCCGTCCAGGACTTGCGGGAAGTTAATAAACGGGCTGAAGATATCCACCTGACGGTGCCTAACCCCTATACCCTACTCTCCCTCCTGGGCCCCAAAAGAACTGTGTATACCGTCTTAGATCTCAAGGATGCATTTTTCTGTATATCTTTAGCAAGGGAATCTCAGCCCCTTTTTGCTTTTGAGTGGTCCGACCCACAGAAAGGGTTTCAAGGCCAGCTCACCTGGACAAGACTTCCCCAAAGATTCAAGAATTCACCCACCATTTTTGACGAGGCCCTACACGAGGATTTGCCTGAGTACAGAACCTCCAACCCAGGAGTCACTCTGTTACAGTACGTTGATGACTTGCTAGTAGCCGCTGAGGACTATGAGTCATGTTTGCGGGGGATGAGAGCTCTCTTACAGACTCTGCAGGAAAAAGGGTATTGTCAGCAAAGAAAGCACAGCTCTGTCAGAGCCATGCCACTTATCTAGGCTTTGATCTCCATGAGGGAGTGCGTTCACTGTCTGAGTCCAGGAAACAGGTGATCACCCGACACCCCCACCCCACCACGTCCCGACAAGTAAGGGAGTTTCTTGGGACGATGGGCTACTGTAGGCTGTGGATACCGCGGTTTGCGGAGATGGCCCGACCTCTCTACAAACTGGTGAAAGGGGGGCTCACTATGATAGAGTGGACAGCTGAGGCAGAGGGAGCATTTCGGGAATTACAGATAGCCTTGCTGAGTGCCCCAGCATTGGCCATCCCAGATGTTACTAAGCCCTTCCAATTGTATGTGGATGAAAAAGCAGGGGTGGCCAAAGGAGTTTTAACTCAGACTCTGGGGCCTTGGCAAAGGCCAGTAGCCTATCTTAGCAAGAAACTAGATCCAGTAGCAGCTGGGTTTCCCCCTTGCCTCCACATAATTGCTGCAATGGCCCTCCTGGTCAAGGATGCAAGTAAATTGACTTTGGGTCAAAATCTCATCGTAACCACCACACACGCTATTGAGGGCCTTCTCCAGACTCCACCAGACCGATGGATGATGAACACCCGAGTGACAGGGTATCAGGCCCTTCTCCTCAATGAACCAAGAGTGATCTTCTGGCCCCTGGCAGTGCTAAATCCAGCCACACTGCTGCCAGAGGAGCTAGCTGACCATCCACATGACTGTGGGGAGGTCCTAACCCAAGTCACAGGAATAAAGCCGGATCTCAGAGACATTCCCCTCCCGGATGCCGAGATGAGTCTGTTCACAGATGGGAGTAGCTACATGGTCAATGGAAAGAGGTATGCAGGGGCTGTGGTAGTTTCTCCTGAGCAGAAACTCTGGACAGCAGCCCTGCCACATGGAACTTCGGCACAAAAAGCGGAACTGATTGCACTCACTAAGGCACTGCAGATGGCCAAAGGTAAAACCGCCAACATCTATACAGACAGCCGGTATGCCTTTGCTACTCTCCATATACATGGGGCTATTTATAAAGAAATTGGCCTATTAACAACAGAAGGAAAAGGAGTTAAAAACAGAGGAGAAATATTGGCTCTCCTCCAGGTTATTTGGGACCCAAAAGAGGTGGCTGTTATGCATTGCCCGGGACACCAAAAGGGGACTGATCTGATTTTAAAAGGAAACCACTTAGCAGATCAAGCCGCAAAGCAAGCAGCCAGAGAAACAGTGCAAGAACAGGTTACACTCCCAGCTCCAGCCTTACCAGAAAAAACTGAACTATTCAGAAGAAGATTTAAAGTATTTACAGAAATGGGTTAAATTGGACTATGAAGGGGACTGGGCTAAGACTAAAGCAGGAAAAATAATTCTTCCTCGAAAACTAGGTAAGAAGTTAGTAGGCCAGATACATCAGGGTACTCATTTGGGGATACGCAAACTCAAGGACCTTATAGGCAAGCAATTCCAGGTTTCTAAATTAGGGTGTATGGTTCAGGATGTAGTTGATAGATGTGCTCAATGCCAGGCAGTTAATGTGGGAAGAACTAAAATGGGAAGAGGAAAAAGAGAAAGAGGTAAGGAACCAGGAATTTATTGGGAAATAGATTTTATGGAAATGAAACCCAGAAAATATGGGCACAAGTATATGTTAGTTTTTGTGGATACCTTTTCAGGCTGGGTGGAGGCTTTTTCCGCCAAACATGAGATGGCAGGAGTGGTAGCGAAAAAGCTACTAGAAGAAATAATTCCTAGGTTTGGGCTGCCTCTCACAATTGGGTCAGACAATGGCCCTGCATTTGTGAGTTCAGTCTCGCAGGCATTGGCCAAGGCCATGGGCACTAACTGGAAACTACATTGTGCCTATCGGCCCCAGAGTTCTGGGCAAGTAGAGAGAATGAACCGTACTCTTAAAGAGACCTTGACAAAACTAATTCTGGAGACTGGCGGTGGATGGGTGGATCTCCTTCCCTTCACCCTCCTCAGGGCACGATGTACACCCTATTTAAACAAGGTGACCCCATTTGAAATGTTTGGGAGACCCCCCTCCCTGCTCTGTCCTCGGCTACAGGAGGTTGCCCTAGCAGAAATGACTCATCAGTCTGTACTCCAGTCACTGCAGGCATTACAGTCTGTCTTTAAAAAAGCCCATGCAGGGATCCGGACTGCCCACACTGGGACGGAGACGGAGGTGGAACCACATCCTTACCAACCCAGGGACTTGGTTTGGATACGTCGCTATCAAGTGGGGAACTTGGAGCCTCGCTGGAAGGGACCATTTACTGTTATCCTGACCACCCCCATGGCAGTAAAAGTAGAAGGCATTAGGGCCTGGGTTCATGCAGGTCACATCAAACGAGCCAAGAGTAAGGACGCCCCCCCAGAGATGGAAGCTGCAGCCGACAGACCCCGCTGACCATGGACTAAAGCTAAGACTAAAAAAACTGTGAGTTTATTGTTGCTCCTATTGTTACCTGTTTATGTAAAGTATAGGTGGGAAATTAGATGAACAGAATTAGGAAAAATGAGCCAACTGTGCACTAATGTCATTTGTATAGGAGAAAATTGGAGCGATAAAATGTTAGTCTTACATGCTCAATATAACATAGGACTGGCTGAAAAGTCAAGGATTTGAATAATCTCCAAAGAAAAGGGGGGAATGTAAGGGCCTGGTTGGTCAGAGGGAGCCATTTTGTTGCAGTAAACTTAGATTGACCCTATGCAGTGAACTTAGATTGACCCTGCCCCTCCCAGAGGAACTTACTTGCAAAGCCTAGATACAAGGGCGGGTCAGGCCAGGTGAAAACATCCAATCAGAGGGGCACGCATATATTTACTGAGGTGAGTTTAAATCCCATTGGCCACCTGTGTGGGGGCGGGACTCAACCACCCCTATAAAGGTTAGTTTGCAAGTCTGAAGCTGAGAAGGAGAGCTGTCGGGAGGAGGAGAGTCGTCAGAGCCAGGAGAGCTGACAGAGCTGTCAGAGCTATAAGAGCCGTCAGAGTTGCCAGAGCCATCAGAGCTCTTGTCAGAGCTGTAAGAGCTGTTAGAGCAGTCAAGAGCTCTTGTCAGAGCTGTCAGAGCTCTTGTAAGAGCCGTCAGAGCTGTCAGAGCTCTTGTCAGAGCTGTCAGAGCCGTCAGAGCTCTTGTCAAAGCTGTAAGAGCTGTCAGAGCTGCCAGAGCTCTCGTCAGAGCTGTAAGAGCTGTTAGAGCTGTCAGAGCTCTTGTCAGAGCTGTCAGAGCTCTTGTAAGAGCCGTCAGAGCTCTTGTCAGAGCTGTCAGAGCCGTCAGAGCCATCAGAGCCATCAGAGCCGTGAGAGCTGCCAGCGGCCCCGCCACCCCGAGCTGTGGCCTCGCCAAGCGGCCTTGCAGGAGCAGCGTCATTCCGGGGAGCAGCTTCATTCCGGGAGCGGCTTCCTCGACGTGAGGCCTCCTCGGTGAGCGGCCTAGTCAGGAGCAGCCTTGCCCGGGGAGTGGCCTCTCAGGAGCAGCCCCTGTCTGGGGAGCAGCCCTGTCTGGGGAGCAGCCTCGTCCAGAGCGGCCACATTGGGAGCAGCCTTGCTGGGGTCGTTGTCACCTTTTCGCAAGAGACAGCCCTGACCAGTCAGTTTGATTCTTGATGCTTGGCATGAAATAAAGCTTTGCTTGACCTTCACTTTGTGTCAGTCTTGTTCCTTTGATCATGGGCCCCAACAGTCTGGAATAAGCCATGCCCACATAAGCCACTTTCTTCTGAAAGTCAAAGAGGCATGGCAGAAGTCAAATGGAAATGAGTAAACAGAGGGGGTACAAGGCAGAGAGAGCAGGGGAGGAGACAAGAAGAAAGGAAGAGTTGGCACACAGTTTTGCCCAAGAGAAACCTACAGCCATGAGGATGCCCCTTGCTAGGAGCTGCGAGGCCTGGTATGCGGCCTCTCCAGTTCATCCACCATGGGCTGAAGTCTCTCTTCTCTCTCCCCAGCCACTCAGTGGGGACACAACATCATTTCAGAGAACAGGGCAGGGTGACAATTAGCATCCAAGGCCCCAGAGGAACAGAGCTGGGAGGTGTGTGGCCAGATACTCCTCCCACCCAAAACTACTCTATCATTGTCTCTCTGGAGGCTTATCTGGGGTCAGCCTTTTCTGTCTGCTGGGCCTTAAGCCCAGCAGAAAGATGAGAGGACCAGAAGCCGAGCAAAACCCCTTTTCCTCACTGAATGTCCACACAGTTCTAAGAGTCACATACTCAACAGAAGGAGAGCTCTTTGTAGTGAGCACAGGCACAGGAACACTCGGGGGCCTGGCTTCCTCAAGGACTTCCACTAAGAAACTTGGTACACTTTCCTCCAAAGGACCCAGAACACAAAAAATATCACACTTGAGAATTCATCAAGGCTTTTAAAGCCATGTATTTGAGAAGTTCACTGGAAATAATAAATTATTTGCTGATAAAAACCATTTGAGGAATATAATGAAATGGGAAAATTCAGGCCATTGCAACTTCCACACAAGCAAAGGGAGCCATCAGGAAGCCCTCTCCCCAACCAAATGCTGAGTCCCTGGAGCTCCCAACCACTGCCCCCACCACCACCACTTGGGGCCTCTCTTCTCCTTGAAAAGCTCCCGAGAGCAGCTGGTGATGTAGACTCTGAGGCTGCACACCAGGTTGGGGTCACTGTCACTGATGATCTGCAGGCCAGCATCCAAGCGTGCCAAAGGCACGGCCAGATGCCTGGCCATGAGCCGCCGGAAGACAGGTGGATGTCCTCGCCCTCTTCTCCAGCAGTATGCTCCTGCTCCAGTCTCATCAGTTCCTTGCTGGACAGGTCTGTGCTGGGGCTCTGCGGCAGCTCCACCACATCTGCCTGTCACCTGTCTGAAACCCATACTGTGGGCCACTGCCGTGATGTCCCTTAGGGTCTGCAGTAGAGCATCCCCGTGCAGCTTGCCGGCATCCCGCCAATGCGCTCGGGCCACGGCTTCCTTCGTCTATCCAGTGTCGCTGGCGGACCTGCTCCTAGGACTCAGAGATGTCGTAGACAGTGTCTAGAATGCTGTATTCTCGCCAGAAGTCAAGGACCACTGAGTGCTGGTGGTCCCTGCCTCAAACCCACAACACCAACAGGCGGAAGACCCTGCACAGGCAACAGGCCTTGAAGGTGGCAACAGCGTCCTGGTTCATGGGCCGGACAAGGGCCCTGGTTTTCTTGGGCATGTACCCCACACGCACGTGTTCTGAAAGGTCATCCAGGCTCCCAGGGTGGCCAGGGGCACTGTCCATGATGAGCAGTGCTTTGTACAGGAGGCCGTACGGGGCACAGTACCTCTCCATGGCTGGCCAGAAGTGCACAAACCACTCTTGGGAGAGGCTCGTGGTCACCCAGACTCCCTTGTGTGAGTGCCATGCCACAGGCAGGTTGGGCTTGGGGCAGCCCTTGAGGGCATGCAGGTTCTCTGAGGGGTACACCAGCAGCGGCTTCGGCTGGAAGTCACCAGCCACGTTGCCACCAAGCAGCAGCATCAGAGCTCGGGCAGCTTTGCATCCCGGCTGACTTCTCCTCCAGAGAAAGAAGCATCCTGGCAGGCAGTTGCTTCCAGAAAAGTCCAGTCTCACCCATGCTGAACGACAGCCATGGTGTGCAGCCACCCTCCCAGATCACTCTCCGCAGCAGGGCGAGCTACCTGCGCACAACTGCCACAGTCGTGCCCACAGCCTCGCCACCCACTCCACGTTCTCCATCACCAGACTGCAGCTGCGTGTCAATCTGGTGGCCACCTGCAGGTTGGCCGCCCAGACACTCACTCGGATCTTCTCCTTGCTGTCAAGAATGGTAGCCACAGTGGAGGTGGACAGTCCCAGCACCTCCCTGATTCTACTAAGCTTCTCTCTGGCTTCAAAGCACTGCCAACACCTCAAGCTTCACCTGAGGGTTGACAGCCTTGCAGTCCCACTTGGTGCCTTGGCACAGGGTTGCACTGGGTGGCCTCTCCAGAGCGATCTTCTGGCCAGGGTGGTCTGAAGACCACCTCGACCAGTGGAGGAGGCTCCATCTGCATCACCCTCTCCAGACACAGCTAAAGAATATGCATGTTCCCGCCCTGGGCCTGCCGATTTCAATGCCACTGCTGCCCTGGCTCTGACCTGCTATAAAATGGGGGAAAGACATTGACTGGTGGGAAATGAGACAAGCTTGGATGAAACCTGTTAAAGACCATTGATAAATCTCCCTCATTTGGCCACAGAACTCACCTCCCACTGGATGAATTCCGGCCCCGGTGGACTAAATGAACTTCAGCCTCAGTAATGCAGCAAGCCTCTGAAAACCTACTCCCACTTTACAACAATGCCTCCCAATGGCCATACTGTTTGAAGTCACCTACTCCAGCCCCCCTCCTGAGGGATCCAACGTAACACAATACACAAGCTGATGTCAGACCAAAGGCAGAAATCAAAAATTCACAGGTTGGGGGTGAAGTGCCTCAAAACACTGTGGCTGGGTACAGGAATTTATAACAATTGCTCATAAAACTGAACTCTGAGTTTTCAGGCAGCCAAGGAGGAAAACAAGAAGCTGTTCAGTTACAAGAAAACACATTTTCATGGCTCTGAGCTTGCAAGACCCTGAACAATGTAATTAAGGATATCAACTCAGTTTTTTCTTTGTGTTGTTTTGTCTGTTTTGCTAGAGGTAACAGCTGACCTTTGAACAACATGGAATTAGGGGACACCACCCCCCCAACCAAGCAGTTCAAGATCCACTTATAACTCTTGACTACTAATAACTTACTGATGACTGGAAGGCTTACTGATAACATAAGCAGTCAATTAACACATACTTTGTATGTTATATGTATTATACACTGTATTTTTACAATAAACCTAGAAAAAATAAAATGTTATTAAAAGCACAAAGAAAATACATTACAGGGGTGCCTGGGTGGCTCGATCCTGGGAACAAGCCCCGCACTGGGTTCCCTACTCAGTGGAGAGCCTGCTTCTCCTCCTGCCGCTCACCCCACTCATTCTCTCTTGCTCTCGCTCTCACTCTCTCTCAAATAAATAATCTTTTAAAAGGAAAAAAAAAAAATCCAGGGTGCCTGGGTGGCTGTCAGTTAAGTGTCTGCCTTCATCTCAGGTGATGTTCCCAGGGTCCTGGGATGGAGTCCCACATCGGGATCCCCGCTCACTGGGGAGTCTGCTTCTCCCTTTGCCTCTGACCCTGCTTGGGTGCTCTCTCTCTCTCTCACTCTCTCTCTCAAATAAATAAAATCTTCAAAAAAAAAAATCCATATACAAGTGGACTCATAAAGTTCAAGCCCATGCTATTTAAGGGTCAACCGTACATGGACATGGTGAAATAACCCAGACAGGCCACTGCAGAACCAGGGGAGGGTCCCAGAGGCAGCCAGGGAAACCTAATTCTCGCATATCCTTCTACAAGGCAGACCATGCACCCTGTTTTAGAAAAAGCATTTCTCGGAGCTCAACTTTGTACTACTTTCTCATTGGAATTTCACAGTGAAGCATCCTGGCTATTCCCCCAAGAGTTCCCAACATGCCACTAACTCACAGAAAACATCTGCTGAGCCCACCTTGGGTAGATCTGGACAGGGAAACTGTAAGAGTTCCCATGCTTTGCAGTCTCTCAGGAAGCTCCAAGAATGACAGTCAAGGGGCAGAGAGGGCCAGGGTGTGGCCCACTCACCTGATAGGAGACCCTGGCCACACATGCTCCTTGCCTGATCTGCCCTCTTCCCATGTACGCTCAGTCAACGTCTATAAGCAATTCCCTCTCTCCTCCTGGGGAAGTCCCGGCGTTACCCGCTGGGACCACAAACATTCAAGTACCCTGTGACACAGGGGGGGAGTGGTAGGCAAGATGTGGCATCTATGACTTTGGAGGACTCATAGCTCACCTGAGCTCCATCCGTGAAGGGTTTGGCCGGCTCTGCCAGGTCTCCAGACCACTGGTCCTCAGGACGGGCCTCAGCCCATGCTGAGGGGAGAGGAGAAGGTTAGTGTCCTCAGCACCACCTAAGGGCACAGGGGTCAGGCACCCAGGCCAATCAATCAGTCAGGCAGTTAGCATGTACCCCGGTGCTGGTCTGGGCTTCCGGGCTGGATGAGACAAGGGCCTGCCCTCCAAATCCCACAGAACACCTTGCCCTGGCCCGCATGCAGCTCCCACTTTGGTCCACATACACCCACATACCTCAGGAGTACACCTAGAGCCCCTGAAACCCAAGTCACTGAAATGCCAAGGAAAGGACCATGAGAACCTTCCTTTGGCTGCAGTAAGAAATTCAGTAAAGGGTTGACTCAGCAGGCCTGCGTTGTCTAAACCCTACACGTTCCAAAAGTTTGGTGCTTGACCTGCTCCTAAGAGGTAACCTCTAAGCCCTTGGATATTCTGCATGTTAAAGGTGTCTTTGTTTACCTCAGGACTTGGGCCAAAGCAGATAGTTCATGCTAACAGTGTGACTTACAGTGGTGACCACGGGTCACACAGTACCAATTTGACCTCTGGGAGCAGTTGAGATTTGAGTAACTGAAGTCCGTATGCTCCATGCTTATGTGACTGACCCTCAGTAAAAACCCTGCCCACCAGAGCTCAGGTAAGCGTCCCTGGTTGCTGCACTGTCACACAGCATTGCTGTGAGAATTAAGCAGTGTCCACACAACTACCCTGGCAAAGGACATGGAAGCTCACAGCCACTGTCTCCCAGACTATACACCTTTTCCCACCACTGATTTTAATATGTATCTTTTCACTATAACCAACCATTATGAGTATAATGACCTTGCTGAAACCTGGGACTCCTTCCAGCAAATCATTAAGTCTAAGGGTGTCTTGGGGATCCCCCCACACACACACACCCTCGAGGCCACTTGCTACTGAGGAAACTGTCCCCAAGTCTGGCTGGCTGTCAACCTGGTAGGGGATACATCCAGCCTCCACCCCCCTCCCCATCTCTGCCCTCAAGAGAACATCTGGCACTGGGAACTTGGTTAAGAGAAGAGTGAGCCCACCCCGCACAAGTGTACACTAGCTCAAGCTAGACCGGATAAAGGTAGGAGAGTTGCTCCTGAGGTTAGGGGGCATGGACATGCCACGTTTCAGTGACCTGAGAGAACCCCACCAGCACCCAAGCAGAAGTACAAGCGGGAACTAGCAGAGGGTGAGTGCCCAGGAAGAGTCTGAGCAAGTGAAGGATGCCATCTGCCAGGCACCAGCAAGAGTGATGGCGGGGGGTGGGGGGACAGAATGGAAGGGCAGATGGAAGCTAGGGTCAGCTGTACTGCAGCCAGCCTGGGCCAGGCACAGGGATAGCAACAGCTGACTCCTACACTGGAAGGCCTTCTTTCCCCCATGGCAGACTCCTACCAAGCCTGAGAGGCTCAGCTCAAACCTGATGTGGGAAACAAGGGCAGAAGAAAAATTATTAAATGTCCTTACCCACTCACAAGCCCTTGAAACAGGCACAGTGACATTCCTCTAGGGACTCAACTGCCTCCACCTTAACACTTTGCTAAGGGCAAAGGGCAGTCATAGCCTGATGAGCCCCCTACCCTCAACCAGGACCCTATAAGTCTACTTTAACAATTCCTTTGGAAACTTTATTTCTAAACCCTCCAAGATACATGTTGACAATCATTCCCAAACATATGGCCCACTGATACACATCTAAAGGTCTCACAAAAAAGGTTTTATTACTGGTAATGAATCACCTTTTCCCCAACAATAACTAGCCCCTCAAGGTCCTGGAACCCTTGCCTCCAAAATTCCTCAGAGACTTATGCCATCCCTGATCCCCTCCCAACTTGCAAGCATATAATGGACCGCTCCTCACAACCCCTGGGCAGCAGCTCTTTCTGCCCATGGGTTCTATCCCCGTGCCTTAATAAACCACCATTTTGGGGCGCCTGGGTGGCTCAGGTCATGATCTCAGGGTCCTGAGATCGAGCCCTGCATTGGGCTCTCTGCTCAGCAGGGAGCCTGCTTCCCTTCCTCTCTCTCTGCCTGCCTCCCTGCCTGCCTGTGATCTCTGTCAAATGGAAAAAAAAAAAAAAAAAAAAAAAAACCAAACTTAAAAATCTTTTTAAAAAAATAAAAAACAAACCACCATTTTGCACCAAAAACATCTCAAGAATTATTTCTGGGTCATTGGCTCCGGACCTCACCCCACCGAACCTCACGGATATTCTAAGACTTCACCAAACCAATTAGCCAAGATCAAAAAATGGCAGTGGGAAACAGGAAGTAATCAGCGGCAGTCCTCACACAACACGATCCCGCTGTTAATATTTTAGAACAACCTCTGCGGAGCATGTGTGCGCGCGCGCAGGGAGAAGCTACAGTTACAAATGTTCAGAAATGGGTCCTGAAACACAAGCTCCCAGTGGGCGGGATGTGGGGCAACAACTGGAAGACGTCCGCTTTTTCCTCAAGAATCTCCACCTAAGGTCTGACCACCTTCGGGAACGGCTACTTGCTACCACGGCCTTCACGAACGAACAAGCTGTTTCCACCGCCAGCGCCTGTTCTCAGAAGGGGCGGTCGGGGCTCCCCAGGCCCGGGCAGCTCCGGTCCCCACACACACCCAACGGCCCACCACCGGGCTCCGCACCGCCAGGCGCCCCGAGGAGGTAATGGCTACAGCACAACACTCGGCACAACACGGGGGCGCCTGGAGGAGCTCGGGCCCGCGCCTCCCGCCGCGCGGGGTTAGCGTCTCCTCCCCAAGGCCGGAGCGCTCGTTCTGGGCGGAGGCACGCGGAGTGGCAGCAGAGAGGAGACACAAGCCCGGGCTTCGGCCATCCTGAGACTCCCCGCAGGAAGGGAGCCCAACTCTGAAGGAGCCGCGCGGACGTGCCTCTGAAGGGGCACCGCGGGCAGGAAGCCCGGGAAACTAGGCTCTGGGGGGCAGCGGCGCCCACCCGCAGCCCGAACCCAGCCCAGAACCACTTCCGGGTCGGGACCCGCCCGCGGGAGGCCTCCGAGCCGCCCTTCCTCAGGACTAGAAATGGGCGACGCTCCTCGGCGCCAACGCCCCCGCCGCCCTCCGCCAGGCTGCACGCCCTGCCCCCAGGCGTTTTAGCGCTTCTGGCTGCCTTGCCCCCGACTCACCACCTACCCGGAGCCACACGGGCCGGCCGGCCGCGCAAGGACCGCGACCGACCACCCCGGCTGGGAACCGGAGTGCCCAGACCCGCCAATGACTGCTTCCGGCGCCTGTGCCCTTCCGCCCGCGAGCGACTCCCGCCCCCACTCGACGCCCACACGAGCACGCGGAGGGGAGGGAACGGTATCCCTGTTGCTTCTGCGTGTCTATTTTAACGGTCCATGCCTGAGGTGAAAAGCGTCCAAGACCGTCTCTGTGGCGAGATTCTCTGGCCAATGTCCCCAGCGAGCCAGAGAACCAGCCTGTCGGGCTGAGACCCGGCATCTCCCAGGAGACGCCAGGCTGCCATGATCCACCACCAGGGCCTCCCTGAAACGCTCAGGGGCCTGGGAACGGTTGCTGGTTGAAGGTACCCGGGGCTCCCGGGCCAGGCGCCTGGAGAAACAAGCCCTGGAGCCAGACCGCCCATCACCATGCCGGGACGACCTCCAGCGTCGGTCCCCTAACTACCCTTCCGCCCAGCCAGATTCCGCCTCGGACTCCCACCTGGTCGCCTGCTCCCTTCAGCCTCCACTAGGATACTCCTTCCTCCGGGTCCTTGGGCTCTCACCAGCCACCCCACCGCACCGGGCTGCCTCTGTCCAGCCCCTCTGTACCGTGTGGCATTGTGAAATGACGGGTTTCCTGTCAGCAAGGTCCCTAAAGGCTGAGACAACACTCCCCAGAAAGCCTGCCTATTACGTCCAGTCCTCCGTGCCTGGCTAGGTGGGGGTCCTTCCTCGAGTCGCCTGTCACAGCCTTGTTATGTAGAATGTAACAACCTCTGGACTAGCAGCTCCTGAAGTCAGTCTCACTCACCCTGGTCTCAACACCTGGCGCGTTACAAGTGCTCATAAATTGTGCAATGTATCCAGTCTGTCACCAGAATCCTAAGAAAAGCTTCCCTTCTCTGTCATCCCTCTTACCATTCTCCCCAGGAAAGCAAGCACGGGGCCTCATCTGACCTTTCTCCCAGTGAGGCTGGCCCTTCAACCCCTCCCTGGCCCCCAGCCCCAGGGATATGTTGACAGCAAGCCCATCAGTGCGGTGTTAGCTGGGACAGAAGTAATGGGAATCCTTTCTCCCATTTTTATTTCTTGGCGTGCCTGTGTGTGTGTATGTGCATGTGTTAACGTACACGTGCACTTGTGTTGAAAGGAGTCCAAAAGCCCAGACATCCCTATCACATCACCTGTGGCTCATCCAGCTGGAGCACAAGACCTTCCCTTGCTGACTATCTGTTTTGGTGACCCAAGTGGTATTTCTGCAGTCAGGTGGACACCCCATGATGCCGGGTGTTACAGTTTGGGGAACAGGAAAGCAAACGAATTAGGGGAGATAATACGACTGGGGTGGGAGCATATCCATCAGAATCAGAGCTCAGGGTCTAGCTCAGGGAGAGGAGCTGGCTCAGGGAGAGGCTAGGCTGCAGCCAGTGCACTAGGAATTAACCCTGAGGTGATCCAGCTCTTAGAGGAGTGGATAGTATTTTCCAAAGAGCACCAGAACTGGAAGACCATCACAGTCACAAAAGGCTCAACCTCAAAGGCTAGAGGGAAGCCAAGACAACTATAGCACAGAAACTCAGAGAGGAAAACATCTCCAAAAAAGGAAGTGATCCCCAGTATCAAAATCCACAGAGAATCAAAGTGCTCAGGCACAGGGAAGGTACCAGAGACCCAGGTCAACAGAGGCCATGAAGATGGCATGTAAAGTGATAAAAGGTCATGTTGAGAGCAGGAAACCCTCACCTACAGTTGGCAAGGAAGGGTCACAATGGTGTAGGGAGTAAGAAGTCAGGTTTGGAAAATGGGAGAGGCAGGTCTCAGTTCTGGCCCCTGAGACAGCTGCCCTGGCAGGCTGTGCTGGGCAAAGACCATACTACAGGATGTGTCACTGTCATGAGTGGGCACTCCCTGGGCCCTGCAGTTCATCTGCCAATCGGAGAACACCACCCTTCTATTCCCCAAGCCTGGTGTCACTACACAAAGAATACAACATGAGCTATGAGAACCCTGGGGAAGAAGTAGCAGTATCTGACCTCCAGAAACAAAACATCGTTAGAGATCATGTGAGGTTAAGCCCAAGCCCCAAATCATACAGGACAACCAGAGGTCTGACCTTCATGACCCGTGCCCTTAGCCACCTCCTCACCCTCTGTGGGCCCCACTTGGGGCAAGGGCAGGTTTCCTGCCAAATCCCTTGGTGCCACTGCCATGGGCCCTCCTGAGGATGCACCTGCCCGGGCCTGTCGCCTCTTTTCCCGGTGCAGCTCCCGGAGGTGGGCAAGGGCACAGTGGACATCCCGAGACACCCGGAGGCTGCGTTCCCGGTTTGGATCATTCTCCAGGAGGACCCGTAAACCAGCAGCAAAGTGTGACAGGGCCTGGCCCAGGTGCTCAGGGCTCAGAGCACCCACATCAGCATCTTCAGTCCCCACACCCACTACAGCATCTGTGAAATCCGGCTCTCGTTTTCCGGACACCGAGCCTTTCCCTTCCTGCCACGGCAACCCAGAGTCACAAATGTCCCCACCATCTTCTGCATCCTGGGGGAGGCCGTGGGGTGGGGGCTCCCCATGGGCCTGCAAGAGGTTGGCAACATCGGCCTCGGCTGCATCTCCAAGGCCCACGTGACTGGCTAGTGCGACAATGCTGTGGCGGAGCTGAGGCACAGTGTCCGGCTCGGGAGTGCCAGGAGGCACACACTCAGGCCAGAGCTTCCTCCAGGCACTGTTCATGATGGCGGGCTGCAACTCTGCCCAGGCTCTGGCTATATTGTCCACAGCAGTCACAACAGTATAGCTGCGCCAGAACTCCCGCACAGAGGGTCGGTCTTCACCAGACGTCTCCTGGACCAGCTGGCTAAGCATACAGCGCAGGTAATACGCCTTGAATGTGGCAATGATACCCTGGTTCATGGGCTGAATCAGGGCTGATGTGTTCTTGGGCAGGAACTCAACTCGCACATGGGGTGAGAGGCCACCCAGGTGAGCAGAGTGGCAGGGTGCACCGTCTAAGACCAACAGGGCACGGTGTGGGAGGCCGTGGCTGGCACAGTAGCTCTCCACAGCAGGGCAGAAGCAGCTAGTAAACCACTCCTGGAAGATGCTGGGTGTCAGCCAGTCGTTGCGGTTAGAGCGCCAGACCACCGGAAGGCTGGCCTTGGAGCAACCCTTGAGGGCACGCGGGTTCTCCGAGGGGTACACCAGCAGCGGCTTCAGCTTGAAATCACCAGCTGCATTGCCACCAAGCAGCAGGGTCAGGTGGTCCTTAGAGGTCTTGAGGCCAGGTCCAGCTGCCCCTTCCAGGGCCAACAGCATGCGCTCTGGGAGCCGCTTCCAGAACAGGCCAGTCTCATCCACATTGAACACCTGGCGTGGTGAGTAGCAGCCGTCCTCTAGAATGGTGCGCAGCACTGGGGGGTAGTGGGCAGCAGCCTGGGTGTCAGCCACAGATGGTTCATCTGTCAAAAGCACATTGTGGCGAGCCTTGAATCGGGCAAACCAGCCATTACTGGCCCCAAAGGTCTCAGCCCGAGTGCCATTACCCTGCTCGTGCTGCAGCTGCACGAAGAGCCGTCGGGCCTTGTCCTGGATGAGCAGCGTGCTGACGGGCAGGTTCTGCCGCTTTTGCTCCTCGATCCAGAGGCTCAGCAAGCGTTCCATATGGCCCATCACCACACCCCGGCAGCGGGTCAGCTGTGTGGCACTTACCGGTGTGGCTGCCTGAGAATTGGCCCGGATCTTGTCCTTGTTGACACGGATGGAAGCAACAGTAGAAGTGGCCAGCCCTAGGGCCCGGGCAATCTGAGTCAGCTTCTCGCCTTCCTCAAACCTCCGAAGCACCTCTAATTTCACATGCAAGGTGATGGACTTTCGGTCCCGCTTGGCAGTGTGGCGGAGGCCAATCCCACTGAGGGATGCCTTCCCCGACACTTGCAGCTGGGGAGTTGTCTTCATTCTGCCTCCCTGGGCCATGCACCTTGATGAGGTCTCTCCCCAGTGCCTATCCACAGTAGCTACCAGTGTGCCCACGATGGCAGCCCCTTGGCCTCTCCTGCCATACCTCCCTCTGCCTGTAAGACAAGGACACATGGGCATTAATGTGTAAGTACATGGAAGTGCCAACCACCAGCTGGCCCTCCCATGTTCTGATAAAGAGCACCCAGCCCTGCTGACCACTGCCTCAGAGGCGTGCCCAATCCCTTCTTTTCCTACTGCTGAAAACACTGCACACTCAATTCCAACCATTCTTTGCATCTAGAGGAGCCTGTCACTTAGTTTTAGCTTATGAGATCAAGAAAAGTCTGCTAGGAGACTTCGCTCTCTTCCCCCAGCAAACCTCCTGCAACCCCAAGACAGTCTAGAAACCCACTTCCCACACACCAATGAGCAAACAAGCTACCCATTTCCATGCTTCCCACCCAAAGACATCAAACATCAGTGTGGGGCTGAGTAATGGCTCCTTAAGATGTCCAAGTACTAATCCCTATGAATAAATTACCTAATATGGTGGGGCACCTGGGTGGCACAGTGGGTTAAGCCTCTGCCTTCAGCTCAGGTCACGATCTCTTATGGGATCGAGCCCCACATCAGGCTCTCTGCTCAGCAGGGCGCCTGCTCCCCACCCCCGTGAACTCTGCCAAATAAATAAATAAAATCTTATTTAAAAATTACCTAATATGGCAAAAGGGACACTGTGAGTGTGATTAAGTCAATAATCTTGAGATCAGGTGATTATCCTGGCTTATTCAAATGGACCCTAAATGTAATCAGAGGGCTCCTTGCAAGAGGAGGCAAAAGATTTCACTCCGAAAGCAGCAATGTGACCACTAAAGCCTAGAGCCTCCAGAAGGAAACAGCCCTGCTGATAACTTGATTTTAGCCCACTGAGACCCAACTCAGATTTCTGACCTCCAAGACTCCAAGATAATACATTTGTGTTATTTTATTATTAATTATTATTATTATTATTATTATTTTATTTATTTGTTTGACAGACAGAGATCACAAGTAGGCAGAGAGGCAGACGGGGGGTGGGGGGGTAGCAGGTTCCCTGCTGAGCAGAGAGCCTGATGCAGGGCTTGATCCCAGGACCCCGGGATCATGACCGGAGCCGAAGGCAGAGGCTTTAACCCACTGAGCCACCTAGGCGCCCCACATTTGTGTTATTTTAAACCACTCCTTTTTCAGTAATAGGTTACAGCAGTCATAGAAAACTAATGCAGGAGGAAACCAATATAATTCGTGCCACCCCAGAGAACATCTGGCAATAGAGGAGGAAGGTGGTTCTCCATACAGCAGCCACAAAGATTCAGTAAGCACTAAGATCCTGTTCCCGCTCTGCTCAGAGCTCTCCCAGTTCTGAGTAAAAGCCACAATCCTCACCAGATTCCTCAAGCACTTCAAAGTCTCCTCCTTTACGTGGCTTGCTCCTACCCACATCCTTGGGGCACACTAAGGGTGCTCCTGTTTCCTTCAGCCCAGGGCTCAGGCTCTTCCCTGTTATCTGCATGGCTTGTTCCCTCTCCTACAAATCTCTGCTCAAAGGTAACCTAATCAAAAAGGCCCTCCCTACATACATTTTATTATACATCTGTCACATACTGCCTGAGGGCAGGAACTGTGTCGGTTGAGCTCTCTTGTGTCCCCAGGCCCAGGAATAGTGCATCCAGTAGGCGCTTGATGATGAAATTATTAAACTTCAAGTACGTTATTATTAATTTTAAAGTACAGCGGTGGGAGACAGTTTTCATCTTGTCCCTACTGCATTATGAGCCATGTGAAAGTAGAAACTGATCAGTTAAAGAAAAAAAAATTTTTTTGAAGGCGCGCCCTGTGAAAGCATGAACAAATGAGTGAAGGTTTGTTTTCACAGCGCCTACGGCACCTGTGGTATCACATCAATTCTTTCAGGGACTCGTGGGCGGCGCATGCTTGAAACAAGGTGGCACAGGCCCAGGACCCTCGAGCCTGGGAGGCAGGGAAAGGTGGGTGGGCATGGGAAAGGCTCCTCTTGTCTGGAAGCCGTCCCCGAATTCTGAACCCCTCACGAGCCTCTGTTCTTCCTCCAAAATCCACGCCTTCCTCTGCTCACCCACGATTTTAAATTAATTCACCCAGGGGCGCCTGGGTGGCTCAGTGGTTTAAAGCCTCTGCCTTCGGCTCAGGTCATGATCTCAGGGTCCTAGGATCGAGCCCCGCATCGGGATCTCTGCTCAGCAGGGAGCCTGCTTCCTCCTCTCTCTCTCTCTGCCTGCCTCTCTACCTCCTTGTGATCTCTCTCTCTCTCTCTGTCAAATAAATAAATAAAATCTTAAAAAAAATAAAATACAATAAATTAATTCACCCGTATGTTCATTCATCCGTTCCCTCCCTCCCACGCTCGAGAGGAAGTCTCCAAGCGGGCCGCCCGGGGAGGCTCGTGGCCCAACGTCTGGGTGGGAGACAAGGTTTTTCCCCGTGAGACTACAATTCCCATAGAGCCGCGGGGCTGCTGGAAGCGCCGATAGGCCCCCACCCCGCGCTCTTCCCGGACTGAAAGTGCCAAGGCCTCTCTCCGTTCTCTTCCCGCTGCTCAGGACCAAGAGAAACGACGCCCCAGCCACCGCCACCGAAACCCGGGCCCCCGCGCAGCTGACCGCCCTCACCTCCGGACCGCGACGTGGGCCAGCTGCTTCAGCTGGTCCGCTGGGGATGCGACTCTTCCCTGTGTCCTGCCTTACAGGGCCCCTTTCCTGAGGCAGCAGAGCTCAACCTCCATGTTCTCGGCGGAGGCGGAAGATTGCCTGGGACTGCCGGGATTGGAGGAGTCCGCGTGAGGCCCGCCCCTGACGGCGTGCGGAACCCTGCGCCAGACGCTCCCAGGCCCCCCGGGAAATGTAGTTCAGCGACGAGGGTGCTGCGCCTAGAGGCCAGCAGGGGCGGCAGAAACTGCCTCTGCCAGAAGCTGGCTTTCTGCCTCATTTCTCTCTAATTTTTCCCTCCCCCGACTTTCTGTGTCTTTCCAACATCCTCCCTACTTCCATTTCCGGCTCTGTTTTCTCTTTTCTCTTTCTCTTTTCTCGGTTTGTCCCCCATCCTGGAGAATTAATTCCGCTCAGACTGTCAACTTAAAAATAAACTCAGTGAGTGCGCATTGAAGAGTTATTTACCTGGAGGAGGGAACTCGAAGGATAGCATAGGCGGTTCCAGGAAGATAAGAAAGAACAAGAAGGGTGAAAGAAATAAGGAGCACTTGGGGTCGCGGGCCCGGGTGTCTCAGTTCCCGCTCAGTGCTCTGGGGGTGATACAACTCTAACCCCAAGCATGTGCGGCCTGGATTCCGATCAAAAGGTACTTCAGAGGGAAAGAATTCCTTCATTTAGGGAGATGAGCCCAAGCTGGCTTGGTAGACAATGCTGGGAAACACAGAGAGGGCTCCCAATCACCTTTTTTTTGTTCTACTGATAGGGTATGTGATCAAAGGAGCAAGACTGATACAAAGCGAAGGTCAAGCAAAGCTTTATTTCACGCCAAGCACACAGAATCAAACCGGCTGGTTGGGGCCGCCTCTTACAGAGCCTCATAGACTAACCTTTATAGAGCAAAGGCCATATGGTTGAGCCTGGCCACACACAGGTGGCCCATGAGATTGCAACACACAGAGAAAGTTGCATAGTCATGCTAGGTCACACACGGGTGGCCAATTGAATTACAATTCACCCTATAGTAGCTATTTGAACTAGCCTATCACCTTGGTCAGAATTGGCACCCAAAAGGCAGGGCCCACATTCTTTAGGGAGATAGTGATTGGATGTCTCCACCTGGCCCGACTCATCCTTGCATTCGGGCTCTGTTATCTCCACCTGACCTGATCTGCGCTTGTATTTGGGCTCTGTTATCAGGGACTGGTCGACCATATGTTACTGCATAAACAAAAAAATGACTATTTAATCCAAGATGGAATCGCTCTGGCTAAGTAGGCCCTTACACTACTGTTCAGTTCGAGTGAGTTTTCCTAAAAGTCTACCTCCAGCTCCCTCCTTGCTGTCCCCCTTCTCTAGGTCTTCGAAAACTCTCCACCCATCTTTGCTGTCTCTCAAATGCCTGTCCTTTCTCTCCCCTTGCCTGTGTACACCCGTCCCTTGAATCTCGATAGCTGCATGTCTTGTCTTTGTGCATCTCCTTCCAGATGGATCCCTTCCTGACCCTCCGCCTTGCTAACTTCTCGGACATCCTGTCCACCCGGCCTGACTCTCAGATCCTCTGGCTTCTTATCTCATTCTCTAGGTCCCTGAGAGTAGAAACCCCTCTATGTTGACTTTCTTTCCTCTCAGGGTCTTGTTCCCTGGATCTGTTCAGTTCCTTTCTCTGTCTCTCCTCCCAGCTCTCTCTGCTCCTGAGCCCTGCAGGATCTGGGCCTCTTCCGCCCCTAAGTCTTTGTGTCCGCCTCTTCTCACCTCTCCTCATCCTCTAGCGGGGCTTTTGTACCCCAGGCGGCACCCCCCAGCCCCACCCCACCCCACCTCACCTCCCCCCTGCGCCTCTCAGATGCCCTCCGGGTCCCCACCCGGTTACCGTGGCGCGACCTAGCCCCGCCCCCGCTCCCGGGCACAAAGGCCCAGCCGACTACACTTCCCAGAAAGCACCGGGCGGAGCCTCTTCGCCATTTACAGTCCGGCTGGGCGCTGCAGGAGGCGCCCCCTTTATCTGCGAACGGTTGCCATGGAGACGTGGGCTGACGGCGTCCTAGTGAGAGCGGTGATTGGTGCAGACCCCTGCTAATCCCCGGAAGGCCCGTAAAGAACTGAGGAAAACGTGATGGGGGGCATGCGCGGTTGGGAAGACGGCGCTGCTGTCCGTAGCCGCCTGGGAAGCTCGCGCAAGTAGACGGGGCATGGACGCCTGGATCTGAGGGGGCGAGCGAGGGAAGAGGCGGCCGGGCGTGTGATCTGGTCGTTGCGAACAACGCTACCCCGGGGAACGGGAGGAGGGTGGGAAAGGAGGCGAGCGTGGGGGAAGGGCAAGGTGGCGCTCGGGCTGATGCGTGGAGCATTCTGGGAGACAGAGTCCGGCCGGGGAGGGGGAAGTCGGCGAGTGCGCATGCTTGCGAGCGCGGAGCGGCCCGCTGAGCGTGGAGGTGAGGGCGGGGACCTCTCACCGAGGGAGGCTGGGGCGGGGACCCGGGCGGAGGCCGCCGACTCTCGGATTCCGGCTGCCCGGCGGGACCCGGAGCGCGGAGCAGACGTCTAGGAGCTCCTCCTCCGGCAATACGGGCGCTATCGCGCGATGCTCTTCAATCGCAGTGCACTGCCACGGCGACGAGATCTCGGAGCCCCGCCCCCCGGTTGCCATGGTGGCACTAAACCAGCTGGGGGAGGGGGAAGGCGGGGGGCTCTCTAAAGTGGAGGTTGCCCTCCAGGATTTCTGGTAAATGTAGTTCAGGAAGCTTCGCAGTAGCTGGCTGGCTTAAAAATGGTCCAGCTTTCTCCCAGGGTTGCAGGCTGGCCTGGAACCTTGAGGATCGGAGTTTTGACCCACGGGATCCGGCGGCCCTGGAAGTCGAATCTACTCACTTAATAAACTCAGATTTCTTCACAAAGCCCGCACATTACTCCCAGCTGCAAAGGGAGCAGCAATGGCGAGGGAAGGGGGGACAGCCCCACTTACGGGGGACGGTAAAGATGGGGAAACTGAGGTTCACAGAAACTAGCCAAGGTTATGTAGCAAATAGGCAAGATCAGAATCTCCGATCTTGCTTGCAGGCATCTGGTCCAGTTATCTTGGGGCCTTTGTGGGCCCCTTGTTAAGATCCCATCACCTCCTAACCCTGCCTAAATCAGGGAGCTGAAGTGATGGTGGGGCATTACATGGTGTGATAACTTGGGCCGGTTCAGAGGATGGGACCGAATGGAGGGAGAGGGGGATGCTGCCTGGAAGTGTGGCCACAGAGCTGACCTTGCCCATGTGTGGGAGTGGGAAAGGCTGCCCTGTGGAACCAAGCTGAGAAGAGAATGGTCAGAGAGACTAGATGGGAGAGTGGGTGGTGCAATGATGGGGTGGTGTTCTGGGTGGTGTAGGGGGAGGGGGGCTGGAGTGTTTCTTATGGCCATGTGGTAAATACTGCAGATGTCATTTACTTGGCAGTGGGAGATCCGCACATCAGGGATGGCGTGGTGCATGTAGAAGGGCAGGATTTGGGTCCGGGGGGGTGGGGGATGCCTTCATATCCCTAAGAAGCACCCTGTGTTTGGAACAGGGGAATGCCAGAGACTGTGTGTAAATCCCAGCTAGAGACCAGAGACACAGGTGCCTGGCATGTGACCACCTCTCTGTGCCTCAGTTTTCTTCTCTGCCTTCCACTCAGTACAGGTCTGAAGATGGAACAACGAAGCATACAGTAGTCGCTCAATAAGCATTTACTGCCACTGTTTGTCCTCGCAGTAGCCTCATCCTCTTCCTCTCCTAGGGAAAGACATTATCCTCGGAGCCCCAGCCCAGTCTTTTCAATGAGGCCCACAGCACTAGGCTCCCCAGGTCACACAGCCCTGGAAGATGAGGGGCCTGTCATGGTGAAGCTGGAGGACTCTGAGGAGGAGGGTGAGGCTGCCCAATGGGATCCCGGCCCAGAGGCTGCCCGCCAGCGTTTTCGACACTTCCACTATGAGGAGGCACTGGGTCCCCAAGAGGCCCTGGCCCAACTCCGGGAGCTGTGCCGCCAGTGGCTGCAGCCCGAGGTGCACTCCAAGGAGCAGATGCTGGAGCTGCTGGTGCTGGAGCAGTTCCTGTGCGCACTGCCCCCCGAGATCCAGGCCCGTGTGGAGGGCCAGCGGCCAGGCAGCCCTGAGGAGGCAGCTGCCCTAGTCGAGGGGCTACGCCAGGAGCCAGGAGGCCCCCGGAGATGGGTGAGTCGGTGGCCCTGAGCCAGGATCCAGGCTGGAACAGTATCCAGCTGTGCCTCCCCCTAGCAGGTGCCATGCTCAACCAAACACCTGTTCCTTGTGGTTTGAAGTAGTCACTTGCAGCAGACCTTATATGGGAGTAGACAGGCTTCCAGGGCCAGCCTCACTGGCCCATCATTACATCGCCTGGAGTCATGGACATGGGAGGGGATGCAGGGTGGAGAGAGGGAGACCACTGAGCATTCGCAAGTGTAAGCAACAGGAGAGCAACTGCAGGTGGTTCCTTTACCCCTGACTCAGTGCTGGGGGGAATGTAGGTCCTTGGAGAGCCTAGTAGGTCAGGACCTGGGGTCCTTTGATGAGGTAGATGCCTATGAACCCACTGCTTGTGCCCAGCTAAACTCTCCGCATGGGTCCCTAATGGTGAGGGGCACCTTCCCAGGTCACAGTCCAAGTGCAGGGTCAGGAGGTGCTATCAGAGAAGATGGAGCCCTCCAACTTCCAGCCCCTCCTTCAAACCAAGCCTCTGACTCCAGAACATGGGCCTAGGACACCATCTGAAGCTACGCAGGAGTTACCATTGGGCCTTCGGGTGAAAGAGGAGCCCACGGTTACAGATGACCCAGGTGAGGGTGGGCAAGGCATGCATGGCCCAAAGCCTGATGGAGTAGACCAGGGGAGCCTGGCCTCAACAGCCTAAAGGTCACCTGCTGGCTGGAACTATTCATATGCACTGGTGTCCCCCACCCCACCCCCATCCTGCCTAGCCGGTGAACATCACTGCTCCTCTCATGCCAAATCTGACTGCCACAGCTATGTTTCTGTGCTCTCCCCTGACATGAAGTAGGCTGTTGGGGTTCTGGGGTGGGGAGGAGTGTGGGGTGCACTCCTAAGGAGATCCATTGGGAGACAATAGCTGGTCTCTGGGGAGCAGGTGGCAGGCTTGAATATAGGTGGGAGTGGCTGAGGGAGGACCCCAGAATGCTGGGAGGCAGCCCCTCTCTGTATTACTTCTTCCAGGTCTGTACCAGAGCTGGCCACCCACACTCTCCCTCATTCCTGTGTGGACCCTAGTACAGTGCTCCCATCCACCCTTGCTGGCCATCCTGCCCAGGGCTCATGCAGGGGTCTGTGTCCTGAGCCTGTCTCATCCTGCTACAGCTTCTCCTCTGGCCTTCCAGGGGGTTCTGCCTTACTCCAGCCCCCAGTCTGGATTCCAGCATCTGGCATACCACAGAAGAGGGCAGTGGGGTGGGGACACCCTTGGGCCACCTGACCCCAACTTTCCTCTACAGAGCTTCTGGATTCTGGGCCTCTAGCCAATCCCCAGGAGGCCACCTCCACTCTCCTGCCTGAAGAGACCCAGGTGAGCCCATAAAGGACATCCTCCCTGTCTGGGGAGCCTCAGTGGGTGGGGATCAGGTGGGTCCCTTCCTTAGCCTAGCTGGGCATAGATAAGCAGTGACCACTGTGGTTTCAGGGCTGTGAAATAGTGCTGGACCAGGCCTCTCCTCACAGCGAAACTGGACTTGAGGGGCCTTCATGGAGGGAGCATCCTGGGGTCCTGTGGCAGGAGGAAGCTGGAGGCATCTTCCCTCCAGGTGAGTGAGACTGGGCATGGTGGGGCTGGGCCCTCTGCATGGGCAGCACCACATTTCACCTATCCCACTCCTGGCCCTGCTCAGGTTGCCCTCTCAGTCCAACATGTTCAAGTTCCTCCATTCCGTGGACTGTTTCTTGCAGCATATAACCTGTGCTCTCCCCTGGCATGGAGTAGGCTGTTGGAGTTTCCATCAAGCTCTCTGCTGAGTTCAGGTTCCCTCCAGCTGCTGCTTCCCACCACAGTAAAACCTGAGAGCAGGGCCTGTATTCCCCATACCCCCAACCTCTCCCATCCCTGGCATCCTAGATGGCCCACAGAGTCTGGGTTTGCCCCCACTAACTGGGTAGCAGGGGAGGGAGGGTCTGGATCTGCCAATGACAGCAGGTTAGTAGACAGTGGGTGGGCAGAGGGACCTTGACACAAGGTGTGGATGGAGCAGTACAAAAAGGAGGCCAGAAGCCCCTGCTGTCCACCTCAGCTATCTGCTCTCAGTCGGCCATCGTCCAGTCTCTCTGCCTCTTCTTCCTTGTTTCCTGGACTGCTCCTCTTCCTTGGTTTACTCCCTTGTTCTGGTCGACCTTCCTGGGAACCGTGATAAAAAGTTCTTGATAAACCGTGATAAAAAGATAAAAAGTTCTGAGATGCTATATCTCTTAAAACACTTACCTAACATTCTATATTAGGCTAGTGGGGCTACATGAAGAATTCTTTTTACTAATTCAGTTTCAAAGTTTTTTCGTCGTCTTTGTTGGTAAGCCCTTTCGGTTTGAAATCTATCCCTCTCAATTGTGGGAAACTGGCTTGAATTACTTCTCTGATTTCCTTTCCCTCCACCGTTTTGTTCCCTTGTTTCTGGAACGTGTATTCCTTGGCTGTTGGCTATATTGCTTCCTCAGTGTGATCTCACAGCCTCAACCCAGCCTTTTGCCAAAATGAGAGAAGAGATCCAGGAATCAGAGCTACTTCAATGCCTGCTATCTGCTCAGAATTCTGTGCTGAGAGTGTCCAGGGCTGGTCCATGCAGTAGTTCTGAACAGCCTCCCCAGCATGCTTGGTGGCCTCGCCCCTTCACCTCCATGGCCAGAGCTACCTGGTACCTCTAATCCCAAACTTTTCGAGTCTTCTTCAGAGTCAGATTGATTTTTTTTCTCAAGCAAGGCACGTCAGACCAAAGTGCTGCCGCCTGTCCCCTCTGATCCCCATTTCTCTCGTGTTGGCTCCACTTCCAGCCTCCCTCAGACCCACCCACTTGAGTGTATTTGTAGAAACCATCATCACTATTGCAAGGCCACCTGTCCCATATGTGTCCTGCAGCCCTTCCAGAAAGGCAACTTTTGCAAACTTAAGTCAGGCCTGGGAAGCTTGTCCCCATCTTCTAAATCTTCCTCATAACTAGGTTCTGCCTCACTGGCTAGTTTCAGGTCCCTCTAGTTCACCCTATTTACCATGGGCTGGAATGGGTCCAGGCACAGCTCTCTTGGTATGACTGAGTGGATCCCGTTGTGCAATGCAGGGTTTGCCCTCCACATGGACAGTGTCTCTGCTGGCCCAGGCACTGTGAGCCCCCACCTCCACATCCCGTGGGACCTCGGCATGGCCAGCCTCACAGACCAACTCCGGTCGCCCTCCCATGAAAGTGGCTTCTCACATGCACTTGGGCTCCCCAGTGGCCCCGGAGGTGAGCAGAACCCCACGAACGAGGGTCCTCACCAGCTCCTGGGCCCCATACTGGCCACTGGCCGCTGGCCTACACCCAGGACCAAAGGCCAGGGACGGGGTCGCCCCAGCACAGGCCCCGGGGTGGGGCGGGGTGGCCGCTGCGACGTGTGTGGGAAGGTATTCAGCCAGCGCAGCAACCTACTGAGGCACCAGAAGATACACACAGGAGAGCGGCCATTCATGTGCAGCGAGTGTGGCCGAAGCTTCAGCAGAAGCTCGCACCTTCTGCGTCATCAACTCACGCACACTGAGGAGTGGCCGTTTGTGTGCGGCGACTGTGGTCAGGGCTTCGTGCGCAGCGCGCGCCTGGAGGAGCACCGGCGAGTGCACACGGGCGAGCAGCCCTTCCACTGCGCAGAGTGCGGCCAGAGCTTCCGGCAGCGCTCCAACCTGCGGCAGCACCAGCGCATCCATGGCGACCCCCCTGGCCCGGGCGCCGCGCCCCCCACGCCTCCCGGTGCCCCGGAGCCCCCAGGCCCCTTCCCTTGCAGCGAGTGCCGTGAGAGCTTCGCGCGGCGAGCCATGCTCCTGGAACACCAGGCGGTGCACACGAGCGACAAATCCTTTGGCTGCGTGGAGTGTGGGGAGCGTTTCGGCCGCCGCTCCGTGTTGCTGCAGCACCGGCGAGTCCACAGTGGAGAGCGGCCCTTTGCCTGTGCCGAGTGCGGCCAGAGCTTCCGCCAGCGCTCCAACCTCACGCAGCACCGGCGCATCCACACGGGCGAGCGTCCCTTCGCCTGCGCTGAGTGCGGCAAGGCCTTCCGCCAGCGGCCCACGCTCACGCAGCACCTGCGCGTGCACACGGGCGAGAAGCCCTTCGCCTGCCCAGAGTGTGGCCAGCGCTTCAGCCAGCGTCTGAAGCTCACGCGCCACCAGCGGACGCACACCGGGGAGAAACCCTACCACTGCAGTGAGTGTGGCCTGGGCTTCACGCAGGTGTCACGGCTCACCGAGCACCAGCGGATCCACACCGGGGAGCGGCCCTTCGCTTGCCCTGACTGCGGCCAGAGCTTCCGGCAGCACGCCAACCTCACGCAGCACCGGCGCATCCACACGGGCGAGCGGCCCTACGCGTGCCCGGAGTGCGGCAAGGCCTTCCGCCAGCGGCCCACGCTCACACAGCACCTGCGCACCCACCGGCGGGAGAAGCCCTTTGCCTGCCAGGATTGCGGCCGCCGCTTCCACCAGAGCACTAAGCTCATCCAGCACCAGCGCATCCACAGTGCGGAGTAACGGCACTCACTGTACCCCTTCTTCTCTGCGTCTCCGCTTCTGGCCTTTGGTTACAGAGGAGGGTCTTCGCTCCGAACACTAACCTCACAGGGTTGCTGTGAGGCCTCTGATCAAGTCTGGGTACAGACGGGCCCACTCAGGACCTGGCGCCCAGTAGGAGCTCAATAAACAGTAGATGGACCGTGGGTCTGGAAATCTACACACTCAGTGCCTCCCGACCTGCACAGGTCCCTCTTCCCCCCACCCCCACCATCTACCACTTCCGCAACCATGCAGTCTCTGAGAGCCATAGACTCCTAGCAGCCCCTCCCAAGGGCTATGGATGCCACCTTGTACTGTGGCTCCTGTACTCTTTGCCATGACAGCTTCAACCAGCACAACCATGGGCCAAGCCAACTGCCAGGTGAGAACTGGCCCAGTTTTCCCCTACCAGCCAAGATCATCAAGGGCAGTACAAGTAGCAAACTGGTGCCCAGAAGGCCAGAGCTAGGGATGTGTCTATAAAACTTTAACCTTAAGAAGCTATTTCTTAGGCATAAAAGCTAGAAGGTTTTATCTGGAAATCTAGATTCTTTCATGCATGTTAACTACCAGCAGATGCTGAGGTTAGGTTCCCCTTAGGATACCCCAGCCTGTCCAGAAATCAAAGTCCACTGGAGGCCCCAGGCCATTTCTCTATCCCCCTAGTGATCATTCACATTCTGTGGGCCACAGCTGCCGCCAACCCTGGCCAGGTGTGCAACCCCCAAGGGCTCCCCAACACTGGGTGGTGGTCCCTATGAAGAATGTGTTCAGCAGCAAGTCACAGGAAGCACAGCTGTCAGCAGCTTACATAAAAGTGCGGATGCTGCCAGTGCAGGTTCAGTGGCTTGCACACTGGGCTGGCATCTCTGGAACCCTCTGGACTTTTCACATGCCATTGCTTCTTGCCCTAATTATCTTTCCCTTCCATCCAAATTGTGCAGACTCTTGACCTAGTGTGCCCCCCAACCCCAACCAGTGGGTACCCTGGGGGCCAAAAGCAGGATGAGAAGCAGTGCCAAAGGAAAGATCTTCATGCATCGGGATCTGGCTTGGGACATAAACCCCACTCTGGCCAAGTGTCAGCCTGCCCTTGGCCTGAGGGGTTCTAAGAACAACCTTTTGAGGCTCACGTGTCTAAGCTTCTTCCAGGGATACAGCTGGACTTTGCTACAAGACTGGGGTCCTGAAATCTGGGAAAGAAGCCAGCCTCAGCCAGAAGCTTCTAGTAGTCATCCCAAAGAAGGTGTGTTCCCTACCTCTTTCCCTCCCCCACTCCACCCCTCTCCACCGCCCCCCTGACCTACCCCCAGCCAGGACCAGGGCCACTCTGGCATCTACATCTGGCAAAGTCAACAACTCCCCATGGAGGGGTACTTCCATGTGGCACCGTTGGGAGGTGGGGGGAGGCCACCTGGGCCCTAGGCCAATACTTCTGTCCTCTTAACCACAAACAGAACTCTTAAGGACCATGACCTGGGATATACTAATCAGAGGGGTAGAAAGCAGTCACTGGGTCCCTAGGTGGAGGCTAGGAGTCAGATTAAGAAAGGCACACAAATACTGAGGTAGCTAGTGTTGTGAGGTTGAGTATTGCCGAACTTTATAAATCCTGTAACATGGATTTTTTTTTTCAAGTCCTGTGTGAATTTTATAATCAGAAAAAAAGAGGACAAGAAAGCTCACTCTCGTGTTTTGATCATCTTGGTGTTTGAAGAACATGAAGAGAAATCTGCACACGTATGACTACTTAAGAACCTGAAATTACACACAGGAAAAATTATTAACACACGTGAAAGGCATGGCGACAACAGGCCAGGGCCCAGTGCCCAAAGTCATAAGTCCACAGACTCGCCTGCTGAGCCAGTCCTCTAAGAAAGAAACATGAAGTGATGGGAGAGTCCCCCATGAAGGGTCATTTCTGCAGTTGGCTGGGGTCAGCCCTGCAAGCCAGGCTGGGGGTTGTGAACCCAAGTGCTACCATACTATCAGCAGGGCTGAGGGCTTGGACAGAATGACCACTTGGCCTCACTCGGCCAGAACCATGGGAGGAAGGCAGGAGAGGAACCCCTAAGACAACTGGTCACCTGGGGAAGCTACAACAGCACCCAACCAGCCTGTCCCTGGATCATCTGTACCTGAGCCCATACAATTTGCTCCCAAGCACACCCTCCCCATGCCACATCCATCCAGTTATTACCCCCAACCCCGAGCTTCCCAAATCTGTCCAATTCTCTCCAACCCCCAGCACTGCTCTGATCCCAGCCCTCCATCTCCAGCCTGGAGGCCCACAGCACTCAGCCTCCCTTCCCTGCCCACTCCTGCCACTCGTTTCCAAAACAGACCCTTGCTTCTCAGTGACAGGTCCCAGAGGCTATGCTGATGCACCAGGTGCACTCGCACCCTCACTCTGCACCTGTCATATGCTGCCCAATTCCTCCAGGTGCCAGTCCCAGCTTCCCTCTGGAACTTTGATATGCGGAGCCCTATGCTGTGTCCCAAGAGGATGCAGGCCCAAGGGGTACGGCACTCTCACCGCTCGACACCTATACCATGAGAGTAACAAGGAAAACACAGGTGCACCACTTCCAACCCAAAACCCTGTCTCAGCTCAGCCATCCCCTCCTCCCTGGCCCAGGCCCCATGGCTCTGCATTTTCTTGCATGGCTAAGTCTTCCCCCACCGATGGTGGGAAAGCCATGAGGTCAGAGACCACAAGAGTCTAGCTTTGACTAGTGCAGCAAGCACCACCTCTCCAAGGAACCAATACCCTATCCTCAGATGGGCCTTCAACTGATGGCCTCAGAAACGGGCCTGAGGATGGACACATGGTTTAGGCTGACCCACAGGCAACACCCTTGAGACTTTGGCTGCAAACTGAATGGTCATCAACCCTCACCTGGCGATGGCCCGTACAAGGGCAGGAAAACCAGAGTGGCTGAGAAGAACAGGAAGGGATAGAGGAAGAGGAAGATGGGAGTCTGGAGGGGCCACCCGAGTCCCATGACCAGCCATGTCTGGAGCCTAAGAACGCTGGGATGATTGCAATGTCAGCCCCAAACTTAGGCTGTTGGCTGTTTCTGAGTCCCGGTCCTCGTCCTGGCACCTCGCCAGCACTCGGCGCTCGAGCCAAGAAAGGATGCTGCGAATGTGAGGCCAGGATAACGGGACAACCAGAGGCACAAAAGGGGTGTCTGGGATGGTGGTAAAGAGGGAGCAGTCCGAGGAGCCCGGGGACGTCCACGGTACCCGAAAACCCACAAGGCGGGAACTCTAAGGAAGGAGGCTGGGGCCAGCCCAAGACCCGAAAAGGTGGAGGTGATGATAGGGGCCGAGACGGACACCAGGTCGGGTCTGAGGAGGCGCTGGGGGTGAGCGGGCGTCAGGGCGACTCCCCTGAGGCGAAGCCGAGAGGAGCCCGGGAGCACCCCTGCCTGACAGGACCGCCAAGACTACTTCCCCAGGGCTCTGGGCGATGACGACAGGTCGCCTCCGAGACCGAAGGGGACGCGCAGCGCGGGCCGCACGCGGCGCAGCTCCGGCCAGGAGCTCCCACCCACCCAACCGGCCCCAGGCCGCGCAGCTCACCCGCCCGACGGCTTCCGCAGCGACCGCCGGAAGTCCCCGCGCCGGCCCGCTCCGCTTCCTCCCGCCCTCCGAGGCCCGCTGCGCGGGGTGTGATTGGAGCGGAGGCTGGCCGCACCGGCGGCGGAAGGTCGCAGGACGTCTCCGCGGGAACTCGGGCCCGACTCCGAGAGGGCCCCCGCCCCACGTCCTAGCCAGTGTCCACGCGTGTCAACCCCCGAAGTGCTTACCACTCTCTAGCACGATACACATTTTATTTGCTAGTTTACCTCAGCCAGAATCTCCGCGCGTGCGTGGCGTTTGCGATGAGACACCGAGGGCGCCCGACCCCGCCCTCTTTGGGCAAAGCCTATGGCCTCGCCCGGCCTCCAGCCCGCCGTGATCACCCTGCCACTATGATCTCCTGGGGCAAGGCCTCGTAGGACCCACCCACGCCGCAGTCTGCACAAGCGGACTGCGAGCCGAGAGACCTGCATCTGCCCTACTTAAAGATGGCGGCGGCACCGCCCATGCGTGGACCTGCGAGCGTCCCCGGAAATGACCGCGGGACGGCCTGCACGAACGGAAATACCCGAGACCAGCCGAACAAGTCCGAATATCAAGACCTATCGCGGAGCAACGCTGGGCGGCGGTGGCGGCAGCGGTGGCAGCGGCGGCGGCTGCGCAGGCGCACAGCGCAGGCCGGGCGAGAAGAGCCGAAGTGGGCAAGCGGCGGAAATATCCGAAGCGGTGGGGCGCCCGAGGCCGTTGCGAACCTCCGCGCCGAAGCTGCTGCTGCCGCGGAAGCCGAGCCTCTTCCAGTACACGGCAGCCGCCACCGCGGCCGCCGCCTCCTCCTTCCCCTCGAGCCGCACCCCCTCGCGGTGGTAGCGAGTAAACAGACAGGCGGCGCGGCCGCAGCTGAGCCTCAGGGGACCTAAGCGGGCGAGGGGGAGGAGGGAGCGGCCGGGTGGGGGCGGGGCCGAGTAGGCCCGAGAACAGCCGAGTCGGCCCGACCGCCGCCGAGCGAGACCGAGGCGCCGGGCCAGGCCGGAGCCGGACTACGGGAGCCGACGCGGGCCGCGCGGTGGGCGCGGAGCGGCGCGGCAGGCCGGGCGGGCGGCGGCAGCAGCGGAGGAGGCCGCGAAGGCGGGTTCGAGTGGCGGAGGCGGCGCGGGCGGCGGCAGGGGGCCGGGTGGCCGGGGTCCCGGGCCCCGCAGCGGCGGCAGCGGCGGCGGCGGCAGGATGATCAAGCTGTTCTCGCTGAAGCAGCAGAAGAAGGAGGAGGAGTCGGCGGGCGGCACCAAGGGCAGCAGCAAGAAGGCGTCGGCTGCGCAGCTGCGGATCCAGAAGGGTAGGGGGTCGGAGGATGGGAGTGGGGGTCGGAGGTCAGCGCCTGGGGTGAGGTGATGTAGGAGTCAGGAGTGGGTTAATGCAATCACCGGGGGTCGGAGGTTAGGGTGGGTGTCGGTGTGATGGAAGATCAGGAGTAATGCAGTCACGGGGGAGGGGGGGTCAAAGATAGGGCCCGAATGTGGGGCACTTAGGATACCCAGAAAGCCAGACGCCTTCCATTAGTGACCGAGAATCGGAGAGTTAGGCAGTGGAGAGCGTGCAGGAAGCTGGAGACTCCACAGAGTCTGGGGGTCAGACAGGAACATGGGTGATAGGCAGAGGAGATTGGATGGGAGACTGAGGACTGGGGATAGGAATCGGAGAGGATTTAGTGAAGTATGTTGGGGTCTTGGGGACTCTGAAAGTGAGATGGAGTGTAATCAGTTTCGGGCACTGCGATTTGTGGGTCTGGGGGGTCACATGGCAAGTTGGAGTTTGGGGTGACACGTGGAGGAAGGAAGAACAGTGTGTGCCAGGGATTGGAGATGGGAGTAGGATTGCATTTTTTAGAGTATTATGCTGGAGGTGCTGGGAATCTTAGAGGCTGCTTAGAGGGTTACAGGAATGGGAATTCATGTGTCTGAGGGTCGGATGGATCCCTGAATTTAGGGTGACAACCAGAGAAGAGGAGGATCAGTGGGGACAGGATTGGTGAGGAGATGATGGCGGGGCAGGGTCCTTGAGTTTGGGTGGACAGGAGGGGACCAGCATTATCCACTAGAAAATGGAGGTATGGCTGAGGATCCTGGTGTTTGGGGTAGTTGGAGGCTCTTGGCGGCCACACAGGGATGGGGGCATTTGGAGCTGGGTACCCAGATGTTGGGTGCTGAGACTTGAGGCTATGGATTCAAAAGAGTTGGAACTTACCCTGGACCAGGAGATACAGCATAGCCACAGTTGAAAATGCATGTTTGAGGCGTGCTATGGACCTAGAAGAGTCTGGCTGGAGACTAGGAAGCAGAAAGAGCAGGGAGAGGATTGGGGCTGTGGGGCACAGCCGGGACAGAGCCTTGAGGATGGTAGAGGAGGCCTGGGTGCTATGCCGGCACCTGCACCTACTCTGAGTGCTCTCCTCTCTCCCTCTCCTTGTTCTGCTTCTCTGCTTTGCAAACCCAGACATAAACGAGCTGAACCTGCCCAAGACGTGTGACATCAGCTTCTCAGATCCAGACGATCTCCTCAACTTCAAGCTGGTTATCTGTCCTGATGAGGTAAGGGCACATTCAGCTGGACTCCCAGGCATGGGCCAGGGGGCTGGGCGGGGGAACACCTGGAATTAGGAGAGCTGGTTTATGTGTCAGGCCCTGCAGGATGGTGTCCTAAGACTTTTTCTCTTTCTCCTCACAGGGCTTCTACAAGAGTGGAAAGTTTGTGTTCAGTTTTAAGGTGAGTCCCGGGTGCACAGGGATAGAGGGATAGAGGCAACAGCTGAGGCTTGCCCCAGCCAGGCACTGCTAGGGTGCCTCTCTATCTTCTCTCTCTTCTTGGAGCCAGGTGGGCCAGGGTTACCCACATGATCCCCCCAAGGTGAAGTGTGAGACGATGGTCTATCATCCTAACATTGACCTCGAGGGCAATGTCTGCCTCAACATCCTCAGGTGAGGGCCCTGACTTTAGACTGCACGGGTCTCTGTCCCTTCCCTCCCTCTTGTGTTTTGTGTTTTTCTATCTTTTCATCTCCACATTTTCTTCCTTAAGTCTCGACCTTAGCCTTCTCCCTGGCCTATCCTGCTGTGTGCTCTCCTCCTAGCCTCTCATATCTGCACCATCCTGTGCCCTGGGCCTGACCAGTTCAGTCCCAGCAGGCTCTGTGGTTGGCAGTCCACTCACCAGCCCCTGACCCTGATTCTCTGTCCACAGAGAGGACTGGAAGCCAGTCCTTACGATAAACTCCATAATTTATGGCCTGCAGTATCTCTTCTTGGTGAGTAAGGGTGGGTGGGTGAGGCTGGGGAAGGTTGGCCCTCTCTGCTCTTAGGGCCTGTTGACCCCCACCCATACCGGCCACAGGAGCCCAACCCCGAAGACCCACTGAACAAGGAGGCCGCCGAGGTCCTGCAGAACAACCGGCGGCTGTTTGAGCAGAATGTGCAGCGCTCCATGAGAGGTGGCTATATCGGCTCCACCTACTTCGAGCGCTGCCTGAAATAGGGTTGGCGCACACCCACCCCTGCCAGGGCCACCAGCCCCGGCGTCCCCTGCAAATATTTATTGGGGGCCACAGGTGGGGGGCATGGGGTGGCCGGTGGGGGAATCCCATGCCCTGGCCTTGCCTCCCCTCCCTGCCACCCGCTCCTAGTTATTATTTTTTAACCACCATGTGATTAAGGTCGGCGCTGCCTACCCCGACCCGCTCAGCGATGGGAAATGAATTGGCTTGTCTAGCCCCCAGCTGGGTGCTGTCCAGCCCCCCACTCTGGGCTCTGGGGTGGGTGGCTAAGGGGACTGGGTGGCTGGGGCTGGGGCACTCCACCCCTCCACCACTGGAGGTCCCACCAGGCTATTAAAGGGGAATGTTACTGCATGGCCTCTGCCTCTTCCTTCTGTGGGGGTGGGAGGGGCAGGTGATGTCCACCAGAGCTCTTGCAGCAAGAGTGGTGGGAGATGTGTGGTTACAAGTGGTACTGGGGCACCCCTCAGCAAGCTCCCCAGTGCCTGAAACAGCCTGGGGGGTAATGGGGGACAACATCCCAAGCCTCAGGCTGTGTGGGATGAATCCCAGTGTGTGACCAGCGAGGGGCAGAACCAGTAACCACTCACTTCGTGCTTGGTAAGGCAGTATAGAAGAAAGTCCGTGCCATCTCCAGCTCTGCCCTCCTCCTGCCCCGAGTGGGCCCACCAAGAACCCTCCCTGGTGCTACCAGGTGCCTGAGATCTAGAAACATTAGGGAAACGGTGTCCGTCGGATGAGCTGGGCCCTCTAGTGGGTTCGGTGGTGGGATGCGGGACCTCTGGGGTGGCCGGACGGAAGGCGCCCGAAGATGCATCAACGCAGCGGGACTGGGGTCCCAGGACTGGGTCAGCTAGAACCTGTGGAACACTCTCAGGCGGGCCCGAGAGAGACGGAAGGTGGTGCGCATGCGCCTGGACGACGGCCTGCTTGCGCACGCGCGATCTTATCCCCGCCCATCGATCCGGGTGCCGGTGGAGCTTGTGACGTCAGACCGTTTCTTCCGGAAACGGCGGCGACGACAGAAAGAACCGAGGGGCTATCGTTGGTGGGTGCGCCTGAAAGCCGAGAGAGGAGCGTAACCCGGAAGCGGAAGCGGATTCCTTCCCGGCTCCGGTGAGTGGCCCCTGCCGGGCCGCGGGTCCCGGGTGGGTGCGTGGGCGACGGCATACGAGGGCCTCGACGCCGGGGTGTCGACTGCCTCGCCCATCCACGGGACCCTAGCCTCATCATCGAGGCACCTTGCTCTCGGTGTGCGGGCCTCCCAGCGCCCTCCAGGTTCTGTCCTGGATGAACAAGGCGCCCCATCGCCCATTATCCCGTTCCAGGTGTACCGGGGCCCATGAGGACCCCAGATTCTTCCAGATCCTTAGAGCTCCCCAGCATCCATCATGTCCTTAGTGTACCGGGTGCTCCAGTGCCCCACAAACATATTATTCGCACCCAGGTTGCCTCCCCATTCAGACCTCCCCACAATCCGAATGCTAATTCATATGTTGTCAGCTTCAGAACCCCTATATCCACTTTGTTCTTGGCACTCAGACCCTCCACCTACCTTGCCATCCCGTGGGGCCCCCACGTTTGCCCTATCCTTGCCACTCAGGTTCCAACATGCTCCCAGTGCACCCTGACACAACCATTTCCATTCTTAGTCCATCAGACTCCAGGGCCTTACTATGGTCTGGAGAGGCTGAAGCCTTGAACCTCCTTTGGGACACTATGATGAAGGGCTGGGGTGGCGGATGACTTTCAGATTTTGCTGGCCCCGGTTTTTGTTTGTTTTTTTTGTTTTTGTTTTTTCCTTAAAGATTTTATTTGCCAGAGATCACCAGTAGGCAGAGAGGCAGGTAGAGAGGAAGAGAAGCAGGCTCCCTGCTTTGCAGAGAGCCCAATGTGGGGCTTGATCCCAGGACTCCAGGATCATGACCTGAGCCAAAGGCAGAGGTTTTAACCCACCGAGCCACCCAGGCGCCCCCACCCTTTTTAAAAAAGATTTTATTTATTTACTTGACAGAGATCACAAGTAGGCAGAGAGAGAGTAAGGGATGCTGGCCCCACTTTTACTCGTGGGGCTACTTCAGTGTTCCAGGCTAGGTTTGGGCTTTCCATTAACCTTTCCTCTCTCTGCTTACCCCTTCGCATTTTGCAAGTTCCCCCTATTAACCCCCCCAAATACACATTGTGATCTTGGCTCTGCTTCTTGCCCTTTTTGTGGGCTCCACACCACTTTGCACCTAGGCTTCACACTTGTCACAGGTCCACTGGTGGGCTCCTGCTACCATGGATTTGTTATTTGGGCGCCGGAAGACACCAGAGGAGCTGCTGAGGCAGAATCAACGAGCCCTGAACCGTGCCATGCGAGAGCTGGACCGTGAGCGACAGAAGCTAGAGACCCAGGAGAAGAAAATCATCGCAGACATCAAGAAGATGGCCAAGCAGGGCCAGATGGTGAGCTCAGTTGGGCACAGGCTGGGACACACGGTTAGGTGCTGTGGTTTCATCAGGTACCACTCTAACAATGGAACATGACAGGACACCAACAGGTGCTTTGAGAGAAATTAAGGGTGAGCGGATATTTTGGGTATCCAGAAAGGCTGCCTTCTAGGTGATATTAAGAGAATGAGCCTGTGAAGATCTAAGCAACCAAAATGTCAAACAGATGAGGCAGCAAATGTTCCATAAGGGAGTGATAGTTCAGACTACACAAGTAGACCAGACCATTTGAAATCATGGGCTACAATGGGAGCTGAGTCAAAGGGTTTAATGCAAGAGAGATGTGGCCTGGAATTCACTGTGACATGGAGGTTAGTAAAAGTAATAGAGACAGCCTGAATCAGTAAGGAGCAGAGCCTGTGACAGGTGACAAGAGTTTGAATCGAAGGAGGTGGGTTGAAGAGGTTCCATTTCCCAGGATAGGCAAGGCAAGGAAGACATTTGGGTTAGTCAAAAGTTAAGCTATGGATAGATTTCTATTTGGAATAAAGTGCTTGCAGTATGAGCCTGTTGAGGTGGAGGGAGAGACAAACTCTTCGGCCAGGATCGAAATTCTAAGTCCAGGGACTCTAGATATATGGAGGAAAAAGGGTCCCTATGTATAGTGAATCCAGTGTTTCTTCGAGAGTCTGGGTTGTCAGAGAGGTAGTGTACAAAGGGGCCTGTGGAGTGATGACCCAAGAAGCGTAAGGATGAGGTTGGGAGGAGGGGGGGGGGCAGGGATCACATGTAAATGTCCAAGAGCATCAGCTGGAATGGTGCATGGAGAACAAGCATCTTCCCTTGGCTCACTCCATCATCTTTGTTCACTCCTCAGGATGCTGTGCGTATCATGGCAAAAGACCTGGTGCGCACTCGGCGTTACGTGCGTAAATTTGTGTTGATGCGGGCCAACATCCAGGCTGTGTCCCTGAAGATCCAGACACTGAAGTCTAACAACTCAATGGCGCAAGCTATGAAGGGGGTCACCAAAGCCATGGGCACCATGAACAGACAGGTGCGCCTCTCCTAATCCCCCTTCTCCCCCACAACTAACAACCAACTAACCCTCCCCACACCCTACTTCCAGTTGAAGTTGCCTCAGATCCAGAAGATCATGATGGAATTTGAGCGGCAGGCTGAGATCATGGACATGAAAGAGGAGATGATGAATGATGCCATTGATGATGCCATGGGTGATGAGGAAGATGAAGAAGAAAGGTTAGGGGGGACACCAGGTATGGGGAGAATGGGGACGGACGTCTGGTCTTCGCACATGCCTGGCCCTCATAAAGTTCTTCTCTCTTCCCAAGTGACGCTGTTGTGTCCCAGGTCCTGGACGAGCTGGGATTGAGCCTGACAGACGAGCTGTCAAGTGAGTGCACCAAACTTTGGGCCCCGTCCCACCCAGCAGTCCAGACACAACCCCTGACCCCCCTGCTCCCAGCATTATTCCTTTCTACAGGAGCTCTCCTAACCCCCACTCTCTGTAGACCTCCCCTCCACCGGAGGCTCACTCAGTGTGGCTGCCAGTGGGAAGAAAGCAGAGGCCGCAGCCTCAGCCCTAGTAGATGCCGATGCAGACCTGGAGGAGCGGCTCAAGAACCTGCGGAGGGACTGATCACCCTATACCAACCCCGGGTGGGAGGTGGGCAGTGGATGCCCAACAGTTTCATTGTACTTCTTCTGTAATAAAAGATTGGACACTAATTCCTAGGCCTGTGTGACTGGCCTGATTTGGGCCAGGCTGGGGTCCCTTGGCACAGAGTTCACATACAGGGTTTGGTAAAAAGGCAACTGACATGCATGGCAAAAGCCCAAATGCCAGATGCACTGGGGTATACGATAAGGAAGGCTGGACTGCTTCCCAGTTTGTGGCAGTGAACAGGTCAAGTGTCTCTAGGATGTTCAGGGTTTAGGAGCTTCATGGCCTCTAGAGCCTAACACCTCCAAGACAGTGGGCTTCACAGATACCCTGAAGTCTGGGCTTTTCTGCCAGGGATCCTCAGCCCACCCAGCTCTGTGGTGCTGACTGTGAGAAATGGTTACACCCTAGTCCAGGAAGCACTTAGGTAGACTGGCCACCACACAGCATGTATCTGGGGCTACACCCTGCCTGCCCAGAGCAGCCTAAGCACTACCACCTACAGGGGCTCCCCAAACCCTCCAGCATGTGCCCCATGCAACCCTCCCACCCACCTGAGGCACACTCCACATTGGAAGGGCAAGGAGAGAGACATTCTCCTACTCCCTGGACACCAAAACGGCTGAAAAGGACTGCCCCACACCTACTCCATCCACCAGGGCATGGTGAGGGAATTGCAAAGACCAGGCCCCAGGACCACCGCCCCCACCAACAAAGGCATGAGGAACTGGTGAAGTTTTTATTAAATCCACATAAGTAAAAACCATATCGTGAGGGGCTGAGGGATGGGGCCACCAAGAAGTAGGAGCCAGGCCACCAGAGGGGGAGGCTGGGGGCAGGGGGAGGGGGGTGCAGATTTGACAGGACAGAGAACAGAGTCAGGCCGGGTTGGCCTAAGCAGCCACAGGTTCAGGGACCATCACCAGGACCACTGGATAGCTCCTGGGCACTCAGGCTAGCACCAGGCAGGCTCAGCGGCGGGGGCTCCACCAGCACAGCTGAGAACTTGGTGTCACCAAAGGCCTCGTTCATGCGAGTTTCAAAGAAGCGCTGCAGGCCGATGATGGACTGCACGTCTGCCTTGTCCTAAGCCGGGCAGATCGCACGGGATGGGTCCTAGCTCTCCCTCCTCCCACCTCCCCTCGCCTTACCCCCAACCCCATTCTCCCCAAGCTCACCTCTGTCAGCTTATTGAATTGCTTAAACATGCGGCCCACATCCTGGGCAAATTCCTGGGGGGAGCTATAGGGGGGTGACAACTTCTCCTGGAGACGGGCACGGATCAGGGTTAGGTCCAGGGTGCCACCAGGCTGATCCTGTAGACAAAAGCCACAAGCTGAAGGTGAGACCAGGCAGTTACCCACCCCACACCCTCCCTTTAAGTCCCAAAACTCACCAGGGAGAAAGTGGAATCAGTAGCCAGCTGGTGCAGGGGCCGGCAGGGCTCATGACAGAACAGAGCCAGCAAGACACGCTCACACTTCTATGGACAGGACAAGAGACATCAGAGCCACAGGCGGGTAGGGTTACTGAACAACTCCCGAGGGAGTAGGCCCCCACCCTCACCTGCTGGTTGGCTGGCGAAAGCTTGGCCACCACACCGGTGCTATCACCACCATCCAGGCTCAGGCTGCCATCTTCCTCTTTCAGATCGGGCAGCACATGGCACAGAGAGCAACTCCACTCCTCCCTGGATGGAAGGAGAATGAGGAGCTGCAAAGAACCTGGCCCAGCCCTCCACCCTGCACAGGCCCCACACCAGCCTCGCACCCTGGCACATCCTGCAGGGCAGGCAGGTGGCAGTCCAGGTGGAAGCAGAACTCGCACTGGTTGCACATGACCAGATCGCCTGGCTTCTGGCAGACACGGCAGATGGTGGCACTGTCGTCCAGGGCACCTGGGCCACCTGCTGGGGCTGAAGTGCCCTCTGGAGCCACCACTTCTAGACCTGAACTGGTGCTGCCACTGGGTGAGGCCAGGCGGGGGCCCTCAGCGCCAGGGCCCTCCGCCAGGGCCATCAGCACAGGCTTGGTCTCAGGGCCCTCAGTGGCAGTAGGCGGGGCTCCAATGGCAGCCTCTGTCTCTTCCTCCTGCAAGGAGGTAGTAAGAGGTGTTCGGCAGGGTGCAGACAGGTGTTCATCTCCCAGTCACAATCACTTGAGGCAGGCTCACCTTGACTATGGCCATGCCAGGCAGTGGCGGGGCCCCAGGGGCCCCAGGTGGAGCAGTCCCAGGCTGTCCAGCAGCAGCAGCTGCCGCACCACGCTCAATAACGATGAGATTGTAATCCTCAGTGGTGCTGCCTGGGAAGACCTTGAAAACTGGTGGCTGACTATCAGCTGTGAGATCCAGGTCCAAGCGCTCGAGGCTTACCCGTGGCACCTTGCGCATGAGGCCACTCACCTCGCCCTCACCTGAGCGGGACCTGTGGGTTCAGGTGCAGCACGGCGTTAGCACACCCATCCCTATGCCCACCTGGCTAAACCAAAGGACAGCCAAACTCACCGCTTCACACCTGACACATGCGGCTCTGCACTTGAGTAAGGATCGTCTGCTCAGGGAAGAGAAAGAGACAGTAGATTAGGGATAGACCTAAAGCACTGAAGCTCTCCCACCTACAAGGTACTCACCTGAGCCAAAGCCATAGCCTTCCTGCACCTCCATGGGCTGTGGGCAAAGTAGGCAGACCTCAGTGGGCAGGTGTCCCATAGGACCCCGTGCCCCTCCCTCTCCTACCAGCCCCCCCGAACCCCAACTCACCTGGCTACTGCCAGAGCCCTGTTTGCTCAAGGGCCCTGGAGCCCTAGGAGGGGCCATGGATGTAGGGCCTGTTGAGTTGGTGCCAGGACGCTCAGCCACAATCTTCCCTGCAAAAATGAAATAAAATCAGCGTTAAAACACCCACTTTCTGGAATGGTACCAATATGCAGCAGGTTAACAAAAGAACACACCAAAAGCCTCTGCACTCTTGGTCCAGGCATTAAGGTCCCACTGGAACTTCATCTCGCCATGTGGCTCCACAGGGTCCACAATCATCTTGAGGGCCCGATGCAGCTGGAAGTAGATCTGCAGATGGAGCAGTGCATGAACACATAGCAAACACGGCTGCAGGGTGCTGAGTGGCACCTGCCTGGAACCCACCACCTGGGTGCCCACCAGAACACACCAGCTTCTTGGAGAGCAGCAGGGCCGTGTTGTTGTCACTCTCCAGAGCCCAGGAGGCAAAGCGCAGGATGTGTTCCTGGTGCTTCTGGATCTTGGTCATGGTCCAGTGTTGTCGCTCCAGGCGCTCCTGCTGCCCTTCAGTCACCTTCTGCAGGTAGAGAAGAGAAGCAGTGAAAAAAAGAAGACATCAAAGATGGCATCAACAGCCAACGGAGATGCCAGTCCCCAAGGCCCTCCCATCACAGATGGCAGTCGGCAGCCAGCAGAGGGGACCCAGAATCCCCTCCCCCGCTCAGACAGGGTGTACCTGGGCATCATTGACCAGCACACGGCCCCGCTTGTTCAGTTCCTTCATGATCTGCAAGATGGCCATCTTAACGTCTACCTGCACACGCTTCTGTACGTCAGACACTTGGCGGATCCTGGAGGGGGCAGGGCGAACCAGGTCAGAAAGATGCTCCCCCGGCCTGCCCCCAACTGCGGTCCTGGCTTCCACACTTACGAGCTGCGAACCTCCTTGGTATTCTTCTGCAGCGTTGCATGCTTGTCCCCGAGGCGCTTCACCAGCGAGGCCAGGAGCTTGCGCTGGTTCCTCACTGCATCTTCCAGGAACTGGTATCTGACAGCAGACAAAAGAGAGCCTGGGTGCTGAACATGGGAAGGAACAGGCAGCACCCACCAGAATTCCCAGTACTCACTGGTGGTCCTTATGGGCATTGAGCTGGCAGTCCCGGCAGGTGAGGGTGTCACAGCTCTCGCAGAACAACACAAGGGGCTCGTGCTTGTGCACGTTGCAGTACACTGTGCGCTCACCGTCCCGTGACTTGGCTGGCCCTGGGGAGTAGAAACCATGAGGCTGAACCTCATCCTCAGCTACCGCCATCTTAAGCAATAAACAAAACTTAAGGCCTCACTTCCTGCCTGTCCTGCAACCCTGGGCTGCCTTTGGGAAAACTCAAGGGCCCTGTAGCAGTGGCCAGAGAAAAGCACAGGCCTATAGGCCCAAATCCTTCCTCTCAAAACACTCTGCCCCAAGCCTGACCTGGAGAACAACTCCCTCCTCCCAGCTTCTGACCTGGACAACAAAGTCTGAAGACTGGCAGGGAACTCCCACTTGCTATTCTGGCTACTAAAACCTTCCCCAATTGAACCCACTGGAGAGCTCCTCCACCTTGAAAATCCCCACTGGGCTCAATTCCTCCTCCACCTGCAGCACGTTCTGTCCGGCAGAAAAGGGAGTTCTGGCTATAAGCACACAGACAATGTTTGGTTGATGGCACAGACAGAAAGCAAATAAGGGACTAGAGACACAATTCAAGTACAGCTCCCTTAAAAACCATGCTTTGGTGACCTCCCCTCTCTGAAGGAAGAGAAGTCCACAGACCTCTTATAACCCAAAGGCCTACAAGGGATCCAGGGCTTGCAAAGCCTTCTCAGGATAGGAGAGCTGAAATGTCAGACCAAAATCCTCACAAAGGTGTCGGGTCCCCTCTGCGGGGGGAAGTCTTGGTACACACCACCCCACCCCCCACCTGTCACCATCACAAAGCTGCTTGAGAGCATCTATCCCTCTTTCCTACTCAATCCCAATTAACACCCTGGCTATACCATCCCTGCCCAAGACATATGACTGAGACACAAATCAGCCAGACCACGGGTCCTCCAACAATGCCACCTCCTGCACTCTGTCCTTTGCCTGAACCCAGGACCTCCTACAAATTCCTGCCCTTCGTTCCTGATTCCTCACGCCCCCACAGCTACCCCCTCCATCCTTACCTTCCTGCCTATGCTATCCTCTAGGACTGCGAAGCAAAAACCTAACTACCAAAAAGCTACTCACAGAAAGTTCTGGAACAAAGAGTAGATAAACTCAGAAAACTCCTAAGCCCTTTTCTGTCCCAACCCCAGCACTTACAGAAAACTGCGCAAATACCTTCCTCAGCTAAACTGTTAGACGTGTGTGACCCAAAATTAAAACACTTCTCAGACTCACTCTCCGTGATGGTCTTGAGGGCCCTTGCAACCAGAGGCTTCGTTTCCCCTGGAGTCTGAACGGAAGTTGCCAGGGAGGCCAGGCCCACCCCTCCACCACATACATACACATACAGGAGCTCCTTCACATACAGGGGTCTTATCCACTGTATGTCTGCGGGCGGGGAGGTGTCCCTGATGAGCTTGCCTTTTCCCTTCCCCTTGGACCCAGAGAGATTGCACACCTGAGCCCCAGACTCCCCGTTTCTGAGTTCTGCCCTCAGACCCTTCAAGTGGTACCCTCCAAAAAACCTGCCCAGGACCCATCCATCCTTGATAACCAGCGCCATAAACAGTTGAGAACAAACGTAGGATAACCAAGGCTTTCCCCTCTGCCTTGCATACCAGTGGAGCGCACAGTGTGGTCCTTGGTGTACTTCACCCGCTGGTGTGCCTCCACACACGTCTCACACAGCGGCTCAGAGCACTCCACACAGTAGCTGGTGGCAGGAGCATTATCCTCACAGCTAGTGCAGCACTGATGGGCAAAGGCAAAACAAGAGACAAAACCTCCTAACGTGTCCACAACTGCACCCCAAATAACACAACTTTAAAGCAAAATGCAGCCTTTACCTAGCCTACACGAGTCTGCCCAGAGCCTCGTAGCAAGAGAATACAGTCTGGAATGTACTGGTACCATGTCCCGAGGCCTCTTTAGGGTTTCCGGGCAGGACATACCTGATTTGCGTCCTGCGAGTCTGCGGAAGCCTTACTGCCACTATCACGCATAAAGTAGTTCTCCACAATGTCTTTGGAGAAGCACTGCTGCTTGCAAACAGGACAGTCCACCACTGCCAAAAACAAACGAAGAGAGACTGTTCCAAGTTCACCCACAAGCTATAACACATCCCCTGACTGGACCCAACCTTCATCCCAAAGGGGACCAGATCCTCTCATTAGGAAGCAAGAACCCAACCCCTTCTTCCATCGCACTTGAAGCAGACACCCCCTCTCTGCGCCTAGCCCAGAACCCACAGCCCATACCCGATCCGGCCACGCACTATCCGGGTCCCTATCCCTCTCGCTCAGTCGATCCCCCGCCATCGCCATGCTGCGAACGGACCCCCAGTGCCCACGCCGAGTCAGGATCAAAGCCTGCAGGGTGGGGGGATGGGCCGCCGCGGCCCGACCGTACTCACCGGCGCCGTCGCCCGCCGCACCGCCATCCCCCGAGCTGTTGGCGGCAGCGGGCGCCGGGGGCCCGAGGCAGGCACTGCAAGCCGAGTGCAGGCAGGGCAACAAGCGAGGCTCCCTCTCCGGGCGCAAGCGCTCCCGGCACACACCGCAGTGCTCCAGCAGCTCCAGAGCCTCGCCGCCGCCCCCCGCGGGTGACGACGCCGAGGCCGAGGCTGAGGCCGCAGACGCGGCCGACGAGGCGGCGGCGCGCTTTTCGCCGCCAGCCGAACCCTCGCCTGGGCCTGGGCTGCCGGAGGCGGCCGCCGCCGCCGCCGCGGAGGCCGCCGCCGCCGAGGCCGCCATTCACACGCCGCCGGGGGCGCCCAGGGGGGAGGAGGGGCCGCGGGGCTCGCCGCGCAGGCGCAGACGCGTTGGCCGCCAACGGCTGGGCCGCCGCCGCCGCGAGGCCGAGCGCCGCCACGCGCCGCCTGGGCTACCGCCCGCCGCGCGCGGGGCGCTCTGGAAGCCCCGCGGGCCGCCGCCTGCTAGCTTCCCGCCGCCGACGACCGCGCTTCTCCTCAAAGGCCGCCCAGACACAGCGCCACGCACCACGGGAACAACCGCTCACCCGCGCGCCCGCTCGCAGAAAGAGCCGCGGCCGGGGGGCGGGACAGAAATAACTGGCGCCGACGCTGCCGCGCAGGCGCACTGGGCGTCTTGCGCTCGGGGGCGGGGCCCAGGCCGGCCGCCCCGGGCGAGACCGCGAGTACGCACGCGCCTGAGCCGGGTCTTCCTACCTCCGCCCACGCTGCCCCAGCGCCGCCTGTGCGGCAGGGGTGGGGCTAGTGACGCCACTGCCGCAACCTCGTACGCGGGCGGGGCGCGCGCACCTTTACGCGCTCTGGCGCCCCCTCCAGCCGCAGCCCCTGGCCGCGGTACTGCGCAGGCGATTTGGCCGTCCCCGCCGCGACCTCAGTTCCCGCCCCTTAGGCCAAGCCGGGAAAAGTCTCCTGTCGCCGCGCCCAGCCGTGCTGGGGAGAGGCGGGGTTGAGAGCGAAGGGGGCGGCGGGGTCCCCGTCCCAGGAGAAAGTCCCCTTCTGAGCCAAGTGGATGACTTTTGGGTTTTAACCGTTTTATTGTTTAACATGGCAAACACTGAAACCTGCCCAAAGCAGAGATTCCAAGGGGTCCAGAGCAGCGAGTCCCACGGCCCCACAAACGACCCCTGCCCACCTTTTAGGCAGCCGCTTTTCCAAGAGCGCGAACGGAATGAACCCCCCACAGCGGGGCAATTCTACGGCACGAAGCCGAGTCGGGGCGAGGGGTGCGGAGCGGGACGGGAAATCCCGCAGGAGGGGAAGGCAGAGTCTGGGTGGGGAGGGTCCTATCCGAGGGAGGAGTCCTGCCTCAGCCGGACTCGGGATCGGGGCGTGGGCGGAGGGGGTCCAGGCTGAATGTCGCGGGAGAATTCCGTGCGACGCGGAAAGCGAGGCCTGTGAGCCGTGGGGAATCCTGTCAGACAAACACAGCCTCGTCGCGGGAGTCCCGAGGAGGACGCAGAGTCTAGGGAAAGCATCCCGGGGGCCAGGCAGGGACGGAGAGAGAAGTCCGGTCTGAGCCGGGAGGCGCGGCCTACGGTGCAGGCGGAGAGCTCCTGTTCGATCCTGTCTGAGGCGGGAGCAGAGTCTGGGCGGGGAGCTTGTCTAAAGACCCCGGGCCCGAAGGAGGCTCGAGGGGTGCGTGCGTCGGAGCCGGTCCAGCGGTGGGCCTAGGCCCCCTTTGCGGGGCTCCTCGGTGCCGAGATCTCCAGTTGAGGACGAGGCTAAAGGAGACGATGGGCAGGAAGGGGGAGGTCAGCTTTTGAGAGGATGCTTAAAGCATGCTGGCCGGCCCCAGGTCTGGCCCCAAGTCCTCCTCTTCGTCTCTGGGTTCAAACGTAAAACCTGCGCGCTGAGCCGTGCGCCCACGCGTGCTGGCGGCGGAGGCGCGTCTGGCCCGGCTAGGCGGGGTGTGGCCTTTGTTCCTGAAGGGGGCTGGGTGTCCGTGGGGCTTTGTCTCTGCGCCTGCCTTTGTTCCCGTCCCAACACAACCCCCAAATCCGGGGCCCGCCCCGCGCCTGAGCTGAGTCGTGGCTGGCCTCTCTCCCACCCAGTCCGTGGGGCCACGCCCCACCATGGAGTGGCCCGCCCCATCCGTGCTGCTCCCCCAAGGCCCTGGCCTCAGACCCTTGCTTCCCTTCTCTGATAAGTGGGAAGGAAAGTTGGCTAGTGTGTGGGGAGAGGTGTGGCAAACAGTAGCGATACTTGCTGAGCGTTTTCCACGACCCCACCCCTCCCTGCGCCCCAAAATCACCAATAAGGGGGCATAGGAGCTACCCATACCGACCCAAACTTCTGGGGCAGGCACGAGGGTGTCAGGGACAGTCAAAAATAAGAAGTGGTGATGGGGCACCTGGGTGGCTCAGTGGGTTAAAGCCTCTGCCTTCGGTTTGAGTCATGATCCCAGGGTACTGGGATCGAGCCCTGCATCAGGCTCTCTGAGAGCCTGCTTCCTCTTCTCTCTGCCTGCCTCTCTGCCTACTTGTGATCTCTCAGTCTGTCAAATAAATAAAATCTTAAAAAAAAAAAAGAAGTGGTGGTAAAGACTGTAAGAGTGGACTCTCCTAGGGGTGCCTGGGTGGCTCAGTGGGTTAAAGCCTCTGCCTTCGGCTCAGGTCAGGATCCCAGGATCCTGGAATCGAGCCCCGCATCGGGCTCTCTGCTCAGCGGGGAGCCTGCTTCCTCCTCTTTCTCTGCCTGCCTCTCTGCCTACTTGTGATCTCTGTCTGTCAAATAAATAGAGCTCTTGTCAGAGCTGTCAGAGCTCTTGTAAGAGCCGTCAGAGCTGTCAGAGCTCTTGTCAGAGCTGTCAGAGCCGTCAGAGCTCTTGTCAAAGCTGTAAGAGCTGTCAGAGCTGCCAGAGCTCTCGTCAGAGCTGTAAGAGCTGTTAGAGCTGTCAGAGCTCTTGTCAGAGCTGTCAGAGCTCTTGTAAGAGCCGTCAGAGCTCTTGTCAGAGCTGTCAGAGCCGTCAGAGCCATCAGAGCCATCAGAGCCGTGAGAGCTGCCAGCGGCCCCGCCACCCCGAGCTGTGGCCTCGCCAAGCGGCCTTGCAGGAGCAGCGTCATTCCGGGGAGCAGCTTCATTCCGGGAGCGGCTTCCTCGACGTGAGGCCTCCTCGGTGAGCGGCCTAGTCAGGAGCAGCCTTGCCCGGGGAGTGGCCTCTCAGGAGCAGCCCCTGTCTGGGGAGCAGCCCTGTCTGGGGAGCAGCCTCGTCCAGAGCGGCCACATTGGGAGCAGCCTTGCTGGGGTCGTTGTCACCTTTTCGCAAGAGACAGCCCTGACCAGTCAGTTTGATTCTTGATGCTTGGCATGAAATAAAGCTTTGCTTGACCTTCACTTTGTGTCAGTCTTGTTCCTTTGATCATGGGCCCCAACAGTCTGGAATAAGCCATGCCCACATAAGCCACTTTCTTCTGAAAGTCAAAGAGGCATGGCAGAAGTCAAATGGAAATGAGTAAACAGAGGGGGTACAAGGCAGAGAGAGCAGGGGAGGAGACAAGAAGAAAGGAAGAGTTGGCACACAGTTTTGCCCAAGAGAAACCTACAGCCATGAGGATGCCCCTTGCTAGGAGCTGCGAGGCCTGGTATGCGGCCTCTCCAGTTCATCCACCATGGGCTGAAGTCTCTCTTCTCTCTCCCCAGCCACTCAGTGGGGACACAACATCATTTCAGAGAACAGGGCAGGGTGACAATTAGCATCCAAGGCCCCAGAGGAACAGAGCTGGGAGGTGTGTGGCCAGATACTCCTCCCACCCAAAACTACTCTATCATTGTCTCTCTGGAGGCTTATCTGGGGTCAGCCTTTTCTGTCTGCTGGGCCTTAAGCCCAGCAGAAAGATGAGAGGACCAGAAGCCGAGCAAAACCCCTTTTCCTCACTGAATGTCCACACAGTTCTAAGAGTCACATACTCAACAGAAGGAGAGCTCTTTGTAGTGAGCACAGGCACAGGAACACTCGGGGGCCTGGCTTCCTCAAGGACTTCCACTAAGAAACTTGGTACACTTTCCTCCAAAGGACCCAGAACACAAAAAATATCACACTTGAGAATTCATCAAGGCTTTTAAAGCCATGTATTTGAGAAGTTCACTGGAAATAATAAATTATTTGCTGATAAAAACCATTTGAGGAATATAATGAAATGGGAAAATTCAGGCCATTGCAACTTCCACACAAGCAAAGGGAGCCATCAGGAAGCCCTCTCCCCAACCAAATGCTGAGTCCCTGGAGCTCCCAACCACTGCCCCCACCACCACCACTTGGGGCCTCTCTTCTCCTTGAAAAGCTCCCGAGAGCAGCTGGTGATGTAGACTCTGAGGCTGCACACCAGGTTGGGGTCACTGTCACTGATGATCTGCAGGCCAGCATCCAAGCGTGCCAAAGGCACGGCCAGATGCCTGGCCATGAGCCGCCGGAAGACAGGTGGATGTCCTCGCCCTCTTCTCCAGCAGTATGCTCCTGCTCCAGTCTCATCAGTTCCTTGCTGGACAGGTCTGTGCTGGGGCTCTGCGGCAGCTCCACCACATCTGCCTGTCACCTGTCTGAAACCCATACTGTGGGCCACTGCCGTGATGTCCCTTAGGGTCTGCAGTAGAGCATCCCCGTGCAGCTTGCCGGCATCCCGCCAATGCGCTCGGGCCACGGCTTCCTTCGTCTATCCAGTGTCGCTGGCGGACCTGCTCCTAGGACTCAGAGATGTCGTAGACAGTGTCTAGAATGCTGTATTCTCGCCAGAAGTCAAGGACCACTGAGTGCTGGTGGTCCCTGCCTCAAACCCACAACACCAACAGGCGGAAGACCCTGCACAGGCAACAGGCCTTGAAGGTGGCAACAGCGTCCTGGTTCATGGGCCGGACAAGGGCCCTGGTTTTCTTGGGCATGTACCCCACACGCACGTGTTCTGAAAGGTCATCCAGGCTCCCAGGGTGGCCAGGGGCACTGTCCATGATGAGCAGTGCTTTGTACAGGAGGCCGTACGGGGCACAGTACCTCTCCATGGCTGGCCAGAAGTGCACAAACCACTCTTGGGAGAGGCTCGTGGTCACCCAGACTCCCTTGTGTGAGTGCCATGCCACAGGCAGGTTGGGCTTGGGGCAGCCCTTGAGGGCATGCAGGTTCTCTGAGGGGTACACCAGCAGCGGCTTCGGCTGGAAGTCACCAGCCACGTTGCCACCAAGCAGCAGCATCAGAGCTCGGGCAGCTTTGCATCCCGGCTGACTTCTCCTCCAGAGAAAGAAGCATCCTGGCAGGCAGTTGCTTCCAGAAAAGTCCAGTCTCACCCATGCTGAACGACAGCCATGGTGTGCAGCCACCCTCCCAGATCACTCTCCGCAGCAGGGCGAGCTACCTGCGCACAACTGCCACAGTCGTGCCCACAGCCTCGCCACCCACTCCACGTTCTCCATCACCAGACTGCAGCTGCGTGTCAATCTGGTGGCCACCTGCAGGTTGGCCGCCCAGACACTCACTCGGATCTTCTCCTTGCTGTCAAGAATGGTAGCCACAGTGGAGGTGGACAGTCCCAGCACCTCCCTGATTCTACTAAGCTTCTCTCTGGCTTCAAAGCACTGCCAACACCTCAAGCTTCACCTGAGGGTTGACAGCCTTGCAGTCCCACTTGGTGCCTTGGCACAGGGTTGCACTGGGTGGCCTCTCCAGAGCGATCTTCTGGCCAGGGTGGTCTGAAGACCACCTCGACCAGTGGAGGAGGCTCCATCTGCATCACCCTCTCCAGACACAGCTAAAGAATATGCATGTTCCCGCCCTGGGCCTGCCGATTTCAATGCCACTGCTGCCCTGGCTCTGACCTGCTATAAAATGGGGGAAAGACATTGACTGGTGGGAAATGAGACAAGCTTGGATGAAACCTGTTAAAGACCATTGATAAATCTCCCTCATTTGGCCACAGAACTCACCTCCCACTGGATGAATTCCGGCCCCGGTGGACTAAATGAACTTCAGCCTCAGTAATGCAGCAAGCCTCTGAAAACCTACTCCCACTTTACAACAATGCCTCCCAATGGCCATACTGTTTGAAGTCACCTACTCCAGCCCCCCTCCTGAGGGATCCAACGTAACACAATACACAAGCTGATGTCAGACCAAAGGCAGAAATCAAAAATTCACAGGTTGGGGGTGAAGTGCCTCAAAACACTGTGGCTGGGTACAGGAATTTATAACAATTGCTCATAAAACTGAACTCTGAGTTTTCAGGCAGCCAAGGAGGAAAACAAGAAGCTGTTCAGTTACAAGAAAACACATTTTCATGGCTCTGAGCTTGCAAGACCCTGAACAATGTAATTAAGGATATCAACTCAGTTTTTTCTTTGTGTTGTTTTGTCTGTTTTGCTAGAGGTAACAGCTGACCTTTGAACAACATGGAATTAGGGGACACCACCCCCCCAACCAAGCAGTTCAAGATCCACTTATAACTCTTGACTACTAATAACTTACTGATGACTGGAAGGCTTACTGATAACATAAGCAGTCAATTAACACATACTTTGTATGTTATATGTATTATACACTGTATTTTTACAATAAACCTAGAAAAAATAAAATGTTATTAAAAGCACAAAGAAAATACATTACAGGGGTGCCTGGGTGGCTCGATCCTGGGAACAAGCCCCGCACTGGGTTCCCTACTCAGTGGAGAGCCTGCTTCTCCTCCTGCCGCTCACCCCACTCATTCTCTCTTGCTCTCGCTCTCACTCTCTCTCAAATAAATAATCTTTTAAAAGGAAAAAAAAAAAATCCAGGGTGCCTGGGTGGCTGTCAGTTAAGTGTCTGCCTTCATCTCAGGTGATGTTCCCAGGGTCCTGGGATGGAGTCCCACATCGGGATCCCCGCTCACTGGGGAGTCTGCTTCTCCCTTTGCCTCTGACCCTGCTTGGGTGCTCTCTCTCTCTCTCACTCTCTCTCTCAAATAAATAAAATCTTCAAAAAAAAAAATCCATATACAAGTGGACTCATAAAGTTCAAGCCCATGCTATTTAAGGGTCAACCGTACATGGACATGGTGAAATAACCCAGACAGGCCACTGCAGAACCAGGGGAGGGTCCCAGAGGCAGCCAGGGAAACCTAATTCTTGCATATCCTTCTACAAGGCAGACCATGCACCCTGTTTTAGAAAAAGCATTTCTCGGAGCTCAACTTTGTACTACTTTCTCATTGGAATTTCACAGTGAAGCATCCTGGCTATTCCCCCAAGAGTTCCCAACATGCCACTAACTCACAGAAAACATCTGCTGAGCCCACCTTGGGTAGATCTGGACAGGGAAACTGTAAGAGTTCCCATGCTTTGCAGTCTCTCAGGAAGCTCCAAGAATGACAGTCAAGGGGCAGAGAGGGCCAGGGTGTGGCCCACTCACCTGATAGGAGACCCTGGCCACACATGCTCCTTGCCTGATCTGCCCTCTTCCCATGTACGCTCAGTCAACGTCTATAAGCAATTCCCTCTCTCCTCCTGGGGAAGTCCCGGCGTTACCCGCTGGGACCACAAACATTCAAGTACCCTGTGACACAGGGGGGGAGTGGTAGGCAAGATGTGGCATCTATGACTTTGGAGGACTCATAGCTCACCTGAGCTCCATCCGTGAAGGGTTTGGCCGGCTCTGCCAGGTCTCCAGACCACTGGTCCTCAGGACGGGCCTCAGCCCATGCTGAGGGGAGAGGAGAAGGTTAGTGTCCTCAGCACCACCTAAGGGCACAGGGGTCAGGCACCCAGGCCAATCAATCAGTCAGGCAGTTAGCATGTACCCCGGTGCTGGTCTGGGCTTCCGGGCTGGATGAGACAAGGGCCTGCCCTCCAAATCCCACAGAACACCTTGCCCTGGCCCGCATGCAGCTCCCACTTTGGTCCACATACACCCACATACCTCAGGAGTACACCTAGAGCCCCTGAAACCCAAGTCACTGAAATGCCAAGGAAAGGACCATGAGAACCTTCCTTTGGCTGCAGTAAGAAATTCAGTAAAGGGTTGACTCAGCAGGCCTGCGTTGTCTAAACCCTACACGTTCCAAAAGTTTGGTGCTTGACCTGCTCCTAAGAGGTAACCTCTAAGCCCTTGGATATTCTGCATGTTAAAGGTGTCTTTGTTTACCTCAGGACTTGGGCCAAAGCAGATAGTTCATGCTAACAGTGTGACTTACAGTGGTGACCACGGGTCACACAGTACCAATTTGACCTCTGGGAGCAGTTGAGATTTGAGTAACTGAAGTCCGTATGCTCCATGCTTATGTGACTGACCCTCAGTAAAAACCCTGCCCACCAGAGCTCAGGTAAGCGTCCCTGGTTGCTGCACTGTCACACAGCATTGCTGTGAGAATTAAGCAGTGTCCACACAACTACCCTGGCAAAGGACATGGAAGCTCACAGCCACTGTCTCCCAGACTATACACCTTTTCCCACCACTGATTTTAATATGTATCTTTTCACTATAACCAACCATTATGAGTATAATGACCTTGCTGAAACCTGGGACTCCTTCCAGCAAATCATTAAGTCTAAGGGTGTCTTGGGGATCCCCCCACACACACACACCCTCGAGGCCACTTGCTACTGAGGAAACTGTCCCCAAGTCTGGCTGGCTGTCAACCTGGTAGGGGATACATCCAGCCTCCACCCCCCTCCCCATCTCTGCCCTCAAGAGAACATCTGGCACTGGGAACTTGGTTAAGAGAAGAGTGAGCCCACCCCGCACAAGTGTACACTAGCTCAAGCTAGACCGGATAAAGGTAGGAGAGTTGCTCCTGAGGTTAGGGGGCATGGACATGCCACGTTTCAGTGACCTGAGAGAACCCCACCAGCACCCAAGCAGAAGTACAAGCGGGAACTAGCAGAGGGTGAGTGCCCAGGAAGAGTCTGAGCAAGTGAAGGATGCCATCTGCCAGGCACCAGCAAGAGTGATGGCGGGGGGTGGGGGGACAGAATGGAAGGGCAGATGGAAGCTAGGGTCAGCTGTACTGCAGCCAGCCTGGGCCAGGCACAGGGATAGCAACAGCTGACTCCTACACTGGAAGGCCTTCTTTCCCCCATGGCAGACTCCTACCAAGCCTGAGAGGCTCAGCTCAAACCTGATGTGGGAAACAAGGGCAGAAGAAAAATTATTAAATGTCCTTACCCACTCACAAGCCCTTGAAACAGGCACAGTGACATTCCTCTAGGGACTCAACTGCCTCCACCTTAACACTTTGCTAAGGGCAAAGGGCAGTCATAGCCTGATGAGCCCCCTACCCTCAACCAGGACCCTATAAGTCTACTTTAACAATTCCTTTGGAAACTTTATTTCTAAACCCTCCAAGATACATGTTGACAATCATTCCCAAACATATGGCCCACTGATACACATCTAAAGGTCTCACAAAAAAGGTTTTATTACTGGTAATGAATCACCTTTTCCCCAACAATAACTAGCCCCTCAAGGTCCTGGAACCCTTGCCTCCAAAATTCCTCAGAGACTTATGCCATCCCTGATCCCCTCCCAACTTGCAAGCATATAATGGACCGCTCCTCACAACCCCTGGGCAGCAGCTCTTTCTGCCCATGGGTTCTATCCCCGTGCCTTAATAAACCACCATTTTGGGGCGCCTGGGTGGCTCAGGTCATGATCTCAGGGTCCTGAGATCGAGCCCTGCATTGGGCTCTCTGCTCAGCAGGGAGCCTGCTTCCCTTCCTCTCTCTCTGCCTGCCTCCCTGCCTGCCTGTGATCTCTGTCAAATGGAAAAAAAAAAAAAAAAAAAAAAAAAACCAAACTTAAAAATCTTTTTAAAAAAATAAAAAACAAACCACCATTTTGCACCAAAAACATCTCAAGAATTATTTCTGGGTCATTGGCTCCGGACCTCACCCCACCGAACCTCACGGATATTCTAAGACTTCACCAAACCAATTAGCCAAGATCAAAAAATGGCAGTGGGAAACAGGAAGTAATCAGCGGCAGTCCTCACACAACACGATCCCGCTGTTAATATTTTAGAACAACCTCTGCGGAGCATGTGTGCGCGCGCGCAGGGAGAAGCTACAGTTACAAATGTTCAGAAATGGGTCCTGAAACACAAGCTCCCAGTGGGCGGGATGTGGGGCAACAACTGGAAGACGTCCGCTTTTTCCTCAAGAATCTCCACCTAAGGTCTGACCACCTTCGGGAACGGCTACTTGCTACCACGGCCTTCACGAACGAACAAGCTGTTTCCACCGCCAGCGCCTGTTCTCAGAAGGGGCGGTCGGGGCTCCCCAGGCCCGGGCAGCTCCGGTCCCCACACACACCCAACGGCCCACCACCGGGCTCCGCACCGCCAGGCGCCCCGAGGAGGTAATGGCTACAGCACAACACTCGGCACAACACGGGGGCGCCTGGAGGAGCTCGGGCCCGCGCCTCCCGCCGCGCGGGGTTAGCGTCTCCTCCCCAAGGCCGGAGCGCTCGTTCTGGGCGGAGGCACGCGGAGTGGCAGCAGAGAGGAGACACAAGCCCGGGCTTCGGCCATCCTGAGACTCCCCGCAGGAAGGGAGCCCAACTCTGAAGGAGCCGCGCGGACGTGCCTCTGAAGGGGCACCGCGGGCAGGAAGCCCGGGAAACTAGGCTCTGGGGGGGCAGCGGCGCCCACCCGCAGCCCGAACCCAGCCCAGAACCACTTCCGGGTCGGGACCCGCCCGCGGGAGGCCTCCGAGCCGCCCTTCCTCAGGACTAGAAATGGGCGACGCTCCTCGGCGCCAACGCCCCCGCCGCCCTCCGCCAGGCTGCACGCCCTGCCCCCAGGCGTTTTAGCGCTTCTGGCTGCCTTGCCCCCGACTCACCACCTACCCGGAGCCACACGGGCCGGCCGGCCGCGCAAGGACCGCGACCGACCACCCCGGCTGGGAACCGGAGTGCCCAGACCCGCCAATGACTGCTTCCGGCGCCTGTGCCCTTCCGCCCGCGAGCGACTCCCGCCCCCACTCGACGCCCACACGAGCACGCGGAGGGGAGGGAACGGTATCCCTGTTGCTTCTGCGTGTCTATTTTAACGGTCCATGCCTGAGGTGAAAAGCGTCCAAGACCGTCTCTGTGGCGAGATTCTCTGGCCAATGTCCCCAGCGAGCCAGAGAACCAGCCTGTCGGGCTGAGACCCGGCATCTCCCAGGAGACGCCAGGCTGCCATGATCCACCACCAGGGCCTCCCTGAAACGCTCAGGGGCCTGGGAACGGTTGCTGGTTGAAGGTACCCGGGGCTCCCGGGCCAGGCGCCTGGAGAAACAAGCCCTGGAGCCAGACCGCCCATCACCATGCCGGGACGACCTCCAGCGTCGGTCCCCTAACTACCCTTCCGCCCAGCCAGATTCCGCCTCGGACTCCCACCTGGTCGCCTGCTCCCTTCAGCCTCCACTAGGATACTCCTTCCTCCGGGTCCTTGGGCTCTCACCAGCCACCCCACCGCACCGGGCTGCCTCTGTCCAGCCCCTCTGTACCGTGTGGCATTGTGAAATGACGGGTTTCCTGTCAGCAAGGTCCCTAAAGGCTGAGACAACACTCCCCAGAAAGCCTGCCTATTACGTCCAGTCCTCCGTGCCTGGCTAGGTGGGGGTCCTTCCTCGAGTCGCCTGTCACAGCCTTGTTATGTAGAATGTAACAACCTCTGGACTAGCAGCTCCTGAAGTCAGTCTCACTCACCCTGGTCTCAACACCTGGCGCGTTACAAGTGCTCATAAATTGTGCAATGTATCCAGTCTGTCACCAGAATCCTAAGAAAAGCTTCCCTTCTCTGTCATCCCTCTTACCATTCTCCCCAGGAAAGCAAGCACGGGGCCTCATCTGACCTTTCTCCCAGTGAGGCTGGCCCTTCAACCCCTCCCTGGCCCCCAGCCCCAGGGATATGTTGACAGCAAGCCCATCAGTGCGGTGTTAGCTGGGACAGAAGTAATGGGAATCCTTTCTCCCATTTTTATTTCTTGGCGTGCCTGTGTGTGTGTATGTGCATGTGTTAACGTACACGTGCACTTGTGTTGAAAGGAGTCCAAAAGCCCAGACATCCCTATCACATCACCTGTGGCTCATCCAGCTGGAGCACAAGACCTTCCCTTGCTGACTATCTGTTTTGGTGACCCAAGTGGTATTTCTGCAGTCAGGTGGACACCCCATGATGCCGGGTGTTACAGTTTGGGGAACAGGAAAGCAAACGAATTAGGGGAGATAATACGACTGGGGTGGGAGCATATCCATCAGAATCAGAGCTCAGGGTCTAGCTCAGGGAGAGGAGCTGGCTCAGGGAGAGGCTAGGCTGCAGCCAGTGCACTAGGAATTAACCCTGAGGTGATCCAGCTCTTAGAGGAGTGGATAGTATTTTCCAAAGAGCACCAGAACTGGAAGACCATCACAGTCACAAAAGGCTCAACCTCAAAGGCTAGAGGGAAGCCAAGACAACTATAGCACAGAAACTCAGAGAGGAAAACATCTCCAAAAAAGGAAGTGATCCCCAGTATCAAAATCCACAGAGAATCAAAGTGCTCAGGCACAGGGAAGGTACCAGAGACCCAGGTCAACAGAGGCCATGAAGATGGCATGTAAAGTGATAAAAGGTCATGTTGAGAGCAGGAAACCCTCACCTACAGTTGGCAAGGAAGGGTCACAATGGTGTAGGGAGTAAGAAGTCAGGTTTGGAAAATGGGAGAGGCAGGTCTCAGTTCTGGCCCCTGAGACAGCTGCCCTGGCAGGCTGTGCTGGGCAAAGACCATACTACAGGATGTGTCACTGTCATGAGTGGGCACTCCCTGGGCCCTGCAGTTCATCTGCCAATCGGAGAACACCACCCTTCTATTCCCCAAGCCTGGTGTCACTACACAAAGAATACAACATGAGCTATGAGAACCCTGGGGAAGAAGTAGCAGTATCTGACCTCCAGAAACAAAACATCGTTAGAGATCATGTGAGGTTAAGCCCAAGCCCCAAATCATACAGGACAACCAGAGGTCTGACCTTCATGACCCGTGCCCTTAGCCACCTCCTCACCCTCTGTGGGCCCCACTTGGGGCAAGGGCAGGTTTCCTGCCAAATCCCTTGGTGCCACTGCCATGGGCCCTCCTGAGGATGCACCTGCCCGGGCCTGTCGCCTCTTTTCCCGGTGCAGCTCCCGGAGGTGGGCAAGGGCACAGTGGACATCCCGAGACACCCGGAGGCTGCGTTCCCGGTTTGGATCATTCTCCAGGAGGACCCGTAAACCAGCAGCAAAGTGTGACAGGGCCTGGCCCAGGTGCTCAGGGCTCAGAGCACCCACATCAGCATCTTCAGTCCCCACACCCACTACAGCATCTGTGAAATCCGGCTCTCGTTTTCCGGACACCGAGCCTTTCCCTTCCTGCCACGGCAACCCAGAGTCACAAATGTCCCCACCATCTTCTGCATCCTGGGGGAGGCCGTGGGGTGGGGGCTCCCCATGGGCCTGCAAGAGGTTGGCAACATCGGCCTCGGCTGCATCTCCAAGGCCCACGTGACTGGCTAGTGCGACAATGCTGTGGCGGAGCTGAGGCACAGTGTCCGGCTCGGGAGTGCCAGGAGGCACACACTCAGGCCAGAGCTTCCTCCAGGCACTGTTCATGATGGCGGGCTGCAACTCTGCCCAGGCTCTGGCTATATTGTCCACAGCAGTCACAACAGTATAGCTGCGCCAGAACTCCCGCACAGAGGGTCGGTCTTCACCAGACGTCTCCTGGACCAGCTGGCTAAGCATACAGCGCAGGTAATACGCCTTGAATGTGGCAATGATACCCTGGTTCATGGGCTGAATCAGGGCTGATGTGTTCTTGGGCAGGAACTCAACTCGCACATGGGGTGAGAGGCCACCCAGGTGAGCAGAGTGGCAGGGTGCACCGTCTAAGACCAACAGGGCACGGTGTGGGAGGCCGTGGCTGGCACAGTAGCTCTCCACAGCAGGGCAGAAGCAGCTAGTAAACCACTCCTGGAAGATGCTGGGTGTCAGCCAGTCGTTGCGGTTAGAGCGCCAGACCACCGGAAGGCTGGCCTTGGAGCAACCCTTGAGGGCACGCGGGTTCTCCGAGGGGTACACCAGCAGCGGCTTCAGCTTGAAATCACCAGCTGCATTGCCACCAAGCAGCAGGGTCAGGTGGTCCTTAGAGGTCTTGAGGCCAGGTCCAGCTGCCCCTTCCAGGGCCAACAGCATGCGCTCTGGGAGCCGCTTCCAGAACAGGCCAGTCTCATCCACATTGAACACCTGGCGTGGTGAGTAGCAGCCGTCCTCTAGAATGGTGCGCAGCACTGGGGGGTAGTGGGCAGCAGCCTGGGTGTCAGCCACAGATGGTTCATCTGTCAAAAGCACATTGTGGCGAGCCTTGAATCGGGCAAACCAGCCATTACTGGCCCCAAAGGTCTCAGCCCGAGTGCCATTACCCTGCTCGTGCTGCAGCTGCACGAAGAGCCGTCGGGCCTTGTCCTGGATGAGCAGCGTGCTGACGGGCAGGTTCTGCCGCTTTTGCTCCTCGATCCAGAGGCTCAGCAAGCGTTCCATATGGCCCATCACCACACCCCGGCAGCGGGTCAGCTGTGTGGCACTTACCGGTGTGGCTGCCTGAGAATTGGCCCGGATCTTGTCCTTGTTGACACGGATGGAAGCAACAGTAGAAGTGGCCAGCCCTAGGGCCCGGGCAATCTGAGTCAGCTTCTCGCCTTCCTCAAACCTCCGAAGCACCTCTAATTTCACATGCAAGGTGATGGACTTTCGGTCCCGCTTGGCAGTGTGGCGGAGGCCAATCCCACTGAGGGATGCCTTCCCCGACACTTGCAGCTGGGGAGTTGTCTTCATTCTGCCTCCCTGGGCCATGCACCTTGATGAGGTCTCTCCCCAGTGCCTATCCACAGTAGCTACCAGTGTGCCCACGATGGCAGCCCCTTGGCCTCTCCTGCCATACCTCCCTCTGCCTGTAAGACAAGGACACATGGGCATTAATGTGTAAGTACATGGAAGTGCCAACCACCAGCTGGCCCTCCCATGTTCTGATAAAGAGCACCCAGCCCTGCTGACCACTGCCTCAGAGGCGTGCCCAATCCCTTCTTTTCCTACTGCTGAAAACACTGCACACTCAATTCCAACCATTCTTTGCATCTAGAGGAGCCTGTCACTTAGTTTTAGCTTATGAGATCAAGAAAAGTCTGCTAGGAGACTTCGCTCTCTTCCCCCAGCAAACCTCCTGCAACCCCAAGACAGTCTAGAAACCCACTTCCCACACACCAATGAGCAAACAAGCTACCCATTTCCATGCTTCCCACCCAAAGACATCAAACATCAGTGTGGGGCTGAGTAATGGCTCCTTAAGATGTCCAAGTACTAATCCCTATGAATAAATTACCTAATATGGTGGGGCACCTGGGTGGCACAGTGGGTTAAGCCTCTGCCTTCAGCTCAGGTCACGATCTCTTATGGGATCGAGCCCCACATCAGGCTCTCTGCTCAGCAGGGCGCCTGCTCCCCACCCCCGTGAACTCTGCCAAATAAATAAATAAAATCTTATTTAAAAATTACCTAATATGGCAAAAGGGACACTGTGAGTGTGATTAAGTCAATAATCTTGAGATCAGGTGATTATCCTGGCTTATTCAAATGGACCCTAAATGTAATCAGAGGGCTCCTTGCAAGAGGAGGCAAAAGATTTCACTCCGAAAGCAGCAATGTGACCACTAAAGCCTAGAGCCTCCAGAAGGAAACAGCCCTGCTGATAACTTGATTTTAGCCCACTGAGACCCAACTCAGATTTCTGACCTCCAAGACTCCAAGATAATACATTTGTGTTATTTTATTATTAATTATTATTATTATTATTATTATTTTATTTATTTGTTTGACAGACAGAGATCACAAGTAGGCAGAGAGGCAGACGGGGGGTGGGGGGGTAGCAGGTTCCCTGCTGAGCAGAGAGCCTGATGCAGGGCTTGATCCCAGGACCCCGGGATCATGACCGGAGCCGAAGGCAGAGGCTTTAACCCACTGAGCCACCTAGGCGCCCCACATTTGTGTTATTTTAAACCACTCCTTTTTCAGTAATAGGTTACAGCAGTCATAGAAAACTAATGCAGGAGGAAACCAATATAATTCGTGCCACCCCAGAGAACATCTGGCAATAGAGGAGGAAGGTGGTTCTCCATACAGCAGCCACAAAGATTCAGTAAGCACTAAGATCCTGTTCCCGCTCTGCTCAGAGCTCTCCCAGTTCTGAGTAAAAGCCACAATCCTCACCAGATTCCTCAAGCACTTCAAAGTCTCCTCCTTTACGTGGCTTGCTCCTACCCACATCCTTGGGGCACACTAAGGGTGCTCCTGTTTCCTTCAGCCCAGGGCTCAGGCTCTTCCCTGTTATCTGCATGGCTTGTTCCCTCTCCTACAAATCTCTGCTCAAAGGTAACCTAATCAAAAAGGCCCTCCCTACATACATTTTATTATACATCTGTCACATACTGCCTGAGGGCAGGAACTGTGTCGGTTGAGCTCTCTTGTGTCCCCAGGCCCAGGAATAGTGCATCCAGTAGGCGCTTGATGATGAAATTATTAAACTTCAAGTACGTTATTATTAATTTTAAAGTACAGCGGTGGGAGACAGTTTTCATCTTGTCCCTACTGCATTATGAGCCATGTGAAAGTAGAAACTGATCAGTTAAAGAAAAAAAAATTTTTTTGAAGGCGCGCCCTGTGAAAGCATGAACAAATGAGTGAAGGTTTGTTTTCACAGCGCCTACGGCACCTGTGGTATCACATCAATTCTTTCAGGGACTCGTGGGCGGCGCATGCTTGAAACAAGGTGGCACAGGCCCAGGACCCTCGAGCCTGGGAGGCAGGGAAAGGTGGGTGGGCATGGGAAAGGCTCCTCTTGTCTGGAAGCCGTCCCCGAATTCTGAACCCCTCACGAGCCTCTGTTCTTCCTCCAAAATCCACGCCTTCCTCTGCTCACCCACGATTTTAAATTAATTCACCCAGGGGCGCCTGGGTGGCTCAGTGGTTTAAAGCCTCTGCCTTCGGCTCAGGTCATGATCTCAGGGTCCTAGGATCGAGCCCCGCATCGGGATCTCTGCTCAGCAGGGAGCCTGCTTCCTCCTCTCTCTCTCTCTGCCTGCCTCTCTACCTCCTTGTGATCTCTCTCTCTCTCTCTGTCAAATAAATAAATAAAATCTTAAAAAAAATAAAATACAATAAATTAATTCACCCGTATGTTCATTCATCCGTTCCCTCCCTCCCACGCTCGAGAGGAAGTCTCCAAGCGGGCCGCCCGGGGAGGCTCGTGGCCCAACGTCTGGGTGGGAGACAAGGTTTTTCCCCGTGAGACTACAATTCCCATAGAGCCGCGGGGCTGCTGGAAGCGCCGATAGGCCCCCACCCCGCGCTCTTCCCCGACTGAAAGTGCCAAGGCCTCTCTCCGTTCTCTTCCCGCTGCTCAGGACCAAGAGAAACGACGCCCCAGCCACCGCCACCGAAACCCGGGCCCCCGCGCAGCTGACCGCCCTCACCTCCGGACCGCGACGTGGGCCAGCTGCTTCAGCTGGTCCGCTGGGGATGCGACTCTTCCCTGTGTCCTGCCTTACAGGGCCCCTTTCCTGAGGCAGCAGAGCTCAACCTCCATGTTCTCGGCGGAGGCGGAAGATTGCCTGGGACTGCCGGGATTGGAGGAGTCCGCGTGAGGCCCGCCCCTGACGGCGTGCGGAACCCTGCGCCAGACGCTCCCAGGCCCCCCGGGAAATGTAGTTCAGCGACGAGGGTGCTGCGCCTAGAGGCCAGCAGGGGCGGCAGAAACTGCCTCTGCCAGAAGCTGGCTTTCTGCCTCATTTCTCTCTAATTTTTCCCTCCCCCGACTTTCTGTGTCTTTCCAACATCCTCCCTACTTCCATTTCCGGCTCTGTTTTCTCTTTTCTCTTTCTCTTTTCTCGGTTTGTCCCCCATCCTGGAGAATTAATTCCGCTCAGACTGTCAACTTAAAAATAAACTCAGTGAGTGCGCATTGAAGAGTTATTTACCTGGAGGAGGGAACTCGAAGGATAGCATAGGCGGTTCCAGGAAGATAAGAAAGAACAAGAAGGGTGAAAGAAATAAGGAGCACTTGGGGTCGCGGGCCCGGGTGTCTCAGTTCCCGCTCAGTGCTCTGGGGGTGATACAACTCTAACCCCAAGCATGTGCGGCCTGGATTCCGATCAAAAGGTACTTCAGAGGGAAAGAATTCCTTCATTTAGGGAGATGAGCCCAAGCTGGCTTGGTAGACAATGCTGGGAAACACAGAGAGGGCTCCCAATCACCTTTTTTTTGTTCTACTGATAGGGTATGTGATCAAAGGAGCAAGACTGATACAAAGCGAAGGTCAAGCAAAGCTTTATTTCACGCCAAGCACACAGAATCAAACCGGCTGGTTGGGGCCGCCTCTTACAGAGCCTCATAGACTAACCTTTATAGAGCAAAGGCCATATGGTTGAGCCTGGCCACACACAGGTGGCCCATGAGATTGCAACACACAGAGAAAGTTGCATAGTCATGCTAGGTCACACACGGGTGGCCAATTGAATTACAATTCACCCTATAGTAGCTATTTGAACTAGCCTATCACCTTGGTCAGAATTGGCACCCAAAAGGCAGGGCCCACATTCTTTAGGGAGATAGTGATTGGATGTCTCCACCTGGCCCGACTCATCCTTGCATTCGGGCTCTGTTATCTCCACCTGACCTGATCTGCGCTTGTATTTGGGCTCTGTTATCAGGGACTGGTCGACCATATGTTACTGCATAAACAAAAAAATGACTATTTAATCCAAGATGGAATCGCTCTGGCTAAGTAGGCCCTTACACTACTGTTCAGTTCGAGTGAGTTTTCCTAAAAGTCTACCTCCAGCTCCCTCCTTGCTGTCCCCCTTCTCTAGGTCTTCGAAAACTCTCCACCCATCTTTGCTGTCTCTCAAATGCCTGTCCTTTCTCTCCCCTTGCCTGTGTACACCCGTCCCTTGAATCTCGATAGCTGCATGTCTTGTCTTTGTGCATCTCCTTCCAGATGGATCCCTTCCTGACCCTCCGCCTTGCTAACTTCTCGGACATCCTGTCCACCCGGCCTGACTCTCAGATCCTCTGGCTTCTTATCTCATTCTCTAGGTCCCTGAGAGTAGAAACCCCTCTATGTTGACTTTCTTTCCTCTCAGGGTCTTGTTCCCTGGATCTGTTCAGTTCCTTTCTCTGTCTCTCCTCCCAGCTCTCTCTGCTCCTGAGCCCTGCAGGATCTGGGCCTCTTCCGCCCCTAAGTCTTTGTGTCCGCCTCTTCTCACCTCTCCTCATCCTCTAGCGGGGCTTTTGTACCCCAGGCGGCACCCCCCAGCCCCACCCCACCCCACCTCACCTCCCCCCTGCGCCTCTCAGATGCCCTCCGGGTCCCCACCCGGTTACCGTGGCGCGACCTAGCCCCGCCCCCGCTCCCGGGCACAAAGGCCCAGCCGACTACACTTCCCAGAAAGCACCGGGCGGAGCCTCTTCGCCATTTACAGTCCGGCTGGGCGCTGCAGGAGGCGCCCCCTTTATCTGCGAACGGTTGCCATGGAGACGTGGGCTGACGGCGTCCTAGTGAGAGCGGTGATTGGTGCAGACCCCTGCTAATCCCCGGAAGGCCCGTAAAGAACTGAGGAAAACGTGATGGGGGGCATGCGCGGTTGGGAAGACGGCGCTGCTGTCCGTAGCCGCCTGGGAAGCTCGCGCAAGTAGACGGGGCATGGACGCCTGGATCTGAGGGGGCGAGCGAGGGAAGAGGCGGCCGGGCGTGTGATCTGGTCGTTGCGAACAACGCTACCCCGGGGAACGGGAGGAGGGTGGGAAAGGAGGCGAGCGTGGGGGAAGGGCAAGGTGGCGCTCGGGCTGATGCGTGGAGCATTCTGGGAGACAGAGTCCGGCCGGGGAGGGGGAAGTCGGCGAGTGCGCATGCTTGCGAGCGCGGAGCGGCCCGCTGAGCGTGGAGGTGAGGGCGGGGACCTCTCACCGAGGGAGGCTGGGGCGGGGACCCGGGCGGAGGCCGCCGACTCTCGGATTCCGGCTGCCCGGCGGGACCCGGAGCGCGGAGCAGACGTCTAGGAGCTCCTCCTCCGGCAATACGGGCGCTATCGCGCGATGCTCTTCAATCGCAGTGCACTGCCACGGCGACGAGATCTCGGAGCCCCGCCCCCCGGTTGCCATGGTGGCACTAAACCAGCTGGGGGAGGGGGAAGGCGGGGGGCTCTCTAAAGTGGAGGTTGCCCTCCAGGATTTCTGGTAAATGTAGTTCAGGAAGCTTCGCAGTAGCTGGCTGGCTTAAAAATGGTCCAGCTTTCTCCCAGGGTTGCAGGCTGGCCTGGAACCTTGAGGATCGGAGTTTTGACCCACGGGATCCGGCGGCCCTGGAAGTCGAATCTACTCACTTAATAAACTCAGATTTCTTCACAAAGCCCGCACATTACTCCCAGCTGCAAAGGGAGCAGCAATGGCGAGGGAAGGGGGGACAGCCCCACTTACGGGGGACGGTAAAGATGGGGAAACTGAGGTTCACAGAAACTAGCCAAGGTTATGTAGCAAATAGGCAAGATCAGAATCTCCGATCTTGCTTGCAGGCATCTGGTCCAGTTATCTTGGGGCCTTTGTGGGCCCCTTGTTAAGATCCCATCACCTCCTAACCCTGCCTAAATCAGGGAGCTGAAGTGATGGTGGGGCATTACATGGTGTGATAACTTGGGCCGGTTCAGAGGATGGGACCGAATGGAGGGAGAGGGGGATGCTGCCTGGAAGTGTGGCCACAGAGCTGACCTTGCCCATGTGTGGGAGTGGGAAAGGCTGCCCTGTGGAACCAAGCTGAGAAGAGAATGGTCAGAGAGACTAGATGGGAGAGTGGGTGGTGCAATGATGGGGTGGTGTTCTGGGTGGTGTAGGGGGAGGGGGGCTGGAGTGTTTCTTATGGCCATGTGGTAAATACTGCAGATGTCATTTACTTGGCAGTGGGAGATCCGCACATCAGGGATGGCGTGGTGCATGTAGAAGGGCAGGATTTGGGTCCGGGGGGGTGGGGGATGCCTTCATATCCCTAAGAAGCACCCTGTGTTTGGAACAGGGGAATGCCAGAGACTGTGTGTAAATCCCAGCTAGAGACCAGAGACACAGGTGCCTGGCATGTGACCACCTCTCTGTGCCTCAGTTTTCTTCTCTGCCTTCCACTCAGTACAGGTCTGAAGATGGAACAACGAAGCATACAGTAGTCGCTCAATAAGCATTTACTGCCACTGTTTGTCCTCGCAGTAGCCTCATCCTCTTCCTCTCCTAGGGAAAGACATTATCCTCGGAGCCCCAGCCCAGTCTTTTCAATGAGGCCCACAGCACTAGGCTCCCCAGGTCACACAGCCCTGGAAGATGAGGGGCCTGTCATGGTGAAGCTGGAGGACTCTGAGGAGGAGGGTGAGGCTGCCCAATGGGATCCCGGCCCAGAGGCTGCCCGCCAGCGTTTTCGACACTTCCACTATGAGGAGGCACTGGGTCCCCAAGAGGCCCTGGCCCAACTCCGGGAGCTGTGCCGCCAGTGGCTGCAGCCCGAGGTGCACTCCAAGGAGCAGATGCTGGAGCTGCTGGTGCTGGAGCAGTTCCTGTGCGCACTGCCCCCCGAGATCCAGGCCCGTGTGGAGGGCCAGCGGCCAGGCAGCCCTGAGGAGGCAGCTGCCCTAGTCGAGGGGCTACGCCAGGAGCCAGGAGGCCCCCGGAGATGGGTGAGTCGGTGGCCCTGAGCCAGGATCCAGGCTGGAACAGTATCCAGCTGTGCCTCCCCCTAGCAGGTGCCATGCTCAACCAAACACCTGTTCCTTGTGGTTTGAAGTAGTCACTTGCAGCAGACCTTATATGGGAGTAGACAGGCTTCCAGGGCCAGCCTCACTGGCCCATCATTACATCGCCTGGAGTCATGGACATGGGAGGGGATGCAGGGTGGAGAGAGGGAGACCACTGAGCATTCGCAAGTGTAAGCAACAGGAGAGCAACTGCAGGTGGTTCCTTTACCCCTGACTCAGTGCTGGGGGGAATGTAGGTCCTTGGAGAGCCTAGTAGGTCAGGACCTGGGGTCCTTTGATGAGGTAGATGCCTATGAACCCACTGCTTGTGCCCAGCTAAACTCTCCGCATGGGTCCCTAATGGTGAGGGGCACCTTCCCAGGTCACAGTCCAAGTGCAGGGTCAGGAGGTGCTATCAGAGAAGATGGAGCCCTCCAACTTCCAGCCCCTCCTTCAAACCAAGCCTCTGACTCCAGAACATGGGCCTAGGACACCATCTGAAGCTACGCAGGAGTTACCATTGGGCCTTCGGGTGAAAGAGGAGCCCACGGTTACAGATGACCCAGGTGAGGGTGGGCAAGGCATGCATGGCCCAAAGCCTGATGGAGTAGACCAGGGGAGCCTGGCCTCAACAGCCTAAAGGTCACCTGCTGGCTGGAACTATTCATATGCACTGGTGTCCCCCACCCCACCCCCATCCTGCCTAGCCGGTGAACATCACTGCTCCTCTCATGCCAAATCTGACTGCCACAGCTATGTTTCTGTGCTCTCCCCTGACATGAAGTAGGCTGTTGGGGTTCTGGGGTGGGGAGGAGTGTGGGGTGCACTCCTAAGGAGATCCATTGGGAGACAATAGCTGGTCTCTGGGGAGCAGGTGGCAGGCTTGAATATAGGTGGGAGTGGCTGAGGGAGGACCCCAGAATGCTGGGAGGCAGCCCCTCTCTGTATTACTTCTTCCAGGTCTGTACCAGAGCTGGCCACCCACACTCTCCCTCATTCCTGTGTGGACCCTAGTACAGTGCTCCCATCCACCCTTGCTGGCCATCCTGCCCAGGGCTCATGCAGGGGTCTGTGTCCTGAGCCTGTCTCATCCTGCTACAGCTTCTCCTCTGGCCTTCCAGGGGGTTCTGCCTTACTCCAGCCCCCAGTCTGGATTCCAGCATCTGGCATACCACAGAAGAGGGCAGTGGGGTGGGGACACCCTTGGGCCACCTGACCCCAACTTTCCTCTACAGAGCTTCTGGATTCTGGGCCTCTAGCCAATCCCCAGGAGGCCACCTCCACTCTCCTGCCTGAAGAGACCCAGGTGAGCCCATAAAGGACATCCTCCCTGTCTGGGGAGCCTCAGTGGGTGGGGATCAGGTGGGTCCCTTCCTTAGCCTAGCTGGGCATAGATAAGCAGTGACCACTGTGGTTTCAGGGCTGTGAAATAGTGCTGGACCAGGCCTCTCCTCACAGCGAAACTGGACTTGAGGGGCCTTCATGGAGGGAGCATCCTGGGGTCCTGTGGCAGGAGGAAGCTGGAGGCATCTTCCCTCCAGGTGAGTGAGACTGGGCATGGTGGGGCTGGGCCCTCTGCATGGGCAGCACCACATTTCACCTATCCCACTCCTGGCCCTGCTCAGGTTGCCCTCTCAGTCCAACATGTTCAAGTTCCTCCATTCCGTGGACTGTTTCTTGCAGCATATAACCTTCTGTGCTCTCCCCTGGCATGGAGTAGGCTGTTGGAGTTTCCATCAAGCTCTCTGCTGAGTTCAGGTTCCCTCCAGCTGCTGCTTCCCACCACAGTAAAACCTGAGAGCAGGGCCTGTATTCCCCATACCCCCAACCTCTCCCATCCCTGGCATCCTAGATGGCCCACAGAGTCTGGGTTTGCCCCCACTAACTGGGTAGCAGGGGAGGGAGGGTCTGGATCTGCCAATGACAGCAGGTTAGTAGACAGTGGGTGGGCAGAGGGACCTTGACACAAGGTGTGGATGGAGCAGTACAAAAAGGAGGCCAGAAGCCCCTGCTGTCCACCTCAGCTATCTGCTCTCAGTCGGCCATCGTCCAGTCTCTCTGCCTCTTCTTCCTTGTTTCCTGGACTGCTCCTCTTCCTTGGTTTACTCCCTTGTTCTGGTCGACCTTCCTGGGAACCGTGATAAAAAGTTCTTGATAAACCGTGATAAAAAGATAAAAAGTTCTGAGATGCTATATCTCTTAAAACACTTACCTAACATTCTATATTAGGCTAGTGGGGCTACATGAAGAATTCTTTTTACTAATTCAGTTTCAAAGTTTTTTCGTCGTCTTTGTTGGTAAGCCCTTTCGGTTTGAAATCTATCCCTCTCAATTGTGGGAAACTGGCTTGAATTACTTCTCTGATTTCCTTTCCCTCCACCGTTTTGTTCCCTTGTTTCTGGAACGTGTATTCCTTGGCTGTTGGCTATATTGCTTCCTCAGTGTGATCTCACAGCCTCAACCCAGCCTTTTGCCAAAATGAGAGAAGAGATCCAGGAATCAGAGCTACTTCAATGCCTGCTATCTGCTCAGAATTCTGTGCTGAGAGTGTCCAGGGCTGGTCCATGCAGTAGTTCTGAACAGCCTCCCCAGCATGCTTGGTGGCCTCGCCCCTTCACCTCCATGGCCAGAGCTACCTGGTACCTCTAATCCCAAACTTTTCGAGTCTTCTTCAGAGTCAGATTGATTTTTTTTCTCAAGCAAGGCACGTCAGACCAAAGTGCTGCCGCCTGTCCCCTCTGATCCCCATTTCTCTCGTGTTGGCTCCACTTCCAGCCTCCCTCAGACCCACCCACTTGAGTGTATTTGTAGAAACCATCATCACTATTGCAAGGCCACCTGTCCCATATGTGTCCTGCAGCCCTTCCAGAAAGGCAACTTTTGCAAACTTAAGTCAGGCCTGGGAAGCTTGTCCCCATCTTCTAAATCTTCCTCATAACTAGGTTCTGCCTCACTGGCTAGTTTCAGGTCCCTCTAGTTCACCCTATTTACCATGGGCTGGAATGGGTCCAGGCACAGCTCTCTTGGTATGACTGAGTGGATCCCATTGTGCAATGCAGGGTTTGCCCTCCACATGGACAGTGTCTCTGCTGGCCCAGGCACTGTGAGCCCCCACCTCCACATCCCGTGGGACCTCGGCATGGCCAGCCTCACAGACCAACTCCGGTCGCCCTCCCATGAAAGTGGCTTCTCACATGCACTTGGGCTCCCCAGTGGCCCCGGAGGTGAGCAGAACCCCACGAACGAGGGTCCTCACCAGCTCCTGGGCCCCATACTGGCCACTGGCCGCTGGCCTACACCCAGGACCAAAGGCCAGGGACGGGGTCGCCCCAGCACAGGCCCCGGGGTGGGGCGGGGTGGCCGCTGCGACGTGTGTGGGAAGGTATTCAGCCAGCGCAGCAACCTACTGAGGCACCAGAAGATACACACAGGAGAGCGGCCATTCATGTGCAGCGAGTGTGGCCGAAGCTTCAGCAGAAGCTCGCACCTTCTGCGTCATCAACTCACGCACACTGAGGAGTGGCCGTTTGTGTGCGGCGACTGTGGTCAGGGCTTCGTGCGCAGCGCGCGCCTGGAGGAGCACCGGCGAGTGCACACGGGCGAGCAGCCCTTCCACTGCGCAGAGTGCGGCCAGAGCTTCCGGCAGCGCTCCAACCTGCGGCAGCACCAGCGCATCCATGGCGACCCCCCTGGCCCGGGCGCCGCGCCCCCCACGCCTCCCGGTGCCCCGGAGCCCCCAGGCCCCTTCCCTTGCAGCGAGTGCCGTGAGAGCTTCGCGCGGCGAGCCATGCTCCTGGAACACCAGGCGGTGCACACGAGCGACAAATCCTTTGGCTGCGTGGAGTGTGGGGAGCGTTTCGGCCGCCGCTCCGTGTTGCTGCAGCACCGGCGAGTCCACAGTGGAGAGCGGCCCTTTGCCTGTGCCGAGTGCGGCCAGAGCTTCCGCCAGCGCTCCAACCTCACGCAGCACCGGCGCATCCACACGGGCGAGCGTCCCTTCGCCTGCGCTGAGTGCGGCAAGGCCTTCCGCCAGCGGCCCACGCTCACGCAGCACCTGCGCGTGCACACGGGCGAGAAGCCCTTCGCCTGCCCAGAGTGTGGCCAGCGCTTCAGCCAGCGTCTGAAGCTCACGCGCCACCAGCGGACGCACACCGGGGAGAAACCCTACCACTGCAGTGAGTGTGGCCTGGGCTTCACGCAGGTGTCACGGCTCACCGAGCACCAGCGGATCCACACCGGGGAGCGGCCCTTCGCTTGCCCTGACTGCGGCCAGAGCTTCCGGCAGCACGCCAACCTCACGCAGCACCGGCGCATCCACACGGGCGAGCGGCCCTACGCGTGCCCGGAGTGCGGCAAGGCCTTCCGCCAGCGGCCCACGCTCACACAGCACCTGCGCACCCACCGGCGGGAGAAGCCCTTTGCCTGCCAGGATTGCGGCCGCCGCTTCCACCAGAGCACTAAGCTCATCCAGCACCAGCGCATCCACAGTGCGGAGTAACGGCACTCACTGTACCCCTTCTTCTCTGCGTCTCCGCTTCTGGCCTTTGGTTACAGAGGAGGGTCTTCGCTCCGAACACTAACCTCACAGGGTTGCTGTGAGGCCTCTGATCAAGTCTGGGTACAGACGGGCCCACTCAGGACCTGGCGCCCAGTAGGAGCTCAATAAACAGTAGATGGACCGTGGGTCTGGAAATCTACACACTCAGTGCCTCCCGACCTGCACAGGTCCCTCTTCCCCCCACCCCCACCATCTACCACTTCCGCAACCATGCAGTCTCTGAGAGCCATAGACTCCTAGCAGCCCCTCCCAAGGGCTATGGATGCCACCTTGTACTGTGGCTCCTGTACTCTTTGCCATGACAGCTTCAACCAGCACAACCATGGGCCAAGCCAACTGCCAGGTGAGAACTGGCCCAGTTTTCCCCTACCAGCCAAGATCATCAAGGGCAGTACAAGTAGCAAACTGGTGCCCAGAAGGCCAGAGCTAGGGATGTGTCTATAAAACTTTAACCTTAAGAAGCTATTTCTTAGGCATAAAAGCTAGAAGGTTTTATCTGGAAATCTAGATTCTTTCATGCATGTTAACTACCAGCAGATGCTGAGGTTAGGTTCCCCTTAGGATACCCCAGCCTGTCCAGAAATCAAAGTCCACTGGAGGCCCCAGGCCATTTCTCTATCCCCCTAGTGATCATTCACATTCTGTGGGCCACAGCTGCCGCCAACCCTGGCCAGGTGTGCAACCCCCAAGGGCTCCCCAACACTGGGTGGTGGTCCCTATGAAGAATGTGTTCAGCAGCAAGTCACAGGAAGCACAGCTGTCAGCAGCTTACATAAAAGTGCGGATGCTGCCAGTGCAGGTTCAGTGGCTTGCACACTGGGCTGGCATCTCTGGAACCCTCTGGACTTTTCACATGCCATTGCTTCTTGCCCTAATTATCTTTCCCTTCCATCCAAATTGTGCAGACTCTTGACCTAGTGTGCCCCCCAACCCCAACCAGTGGGTACCCTGGGGGCCAAAAGCAGGATGAGAAGCAGTGCCAAAGGAAAGATCTTCATGCATCGGGATCTGGCTTGGGACATAAACCCCACTCTGGCCAAGTGTCAGCCTGCCCTTGGCCTGAGGGGTTCTAAGAACAACCTTTTGAGGCTCACGTGTCTAAGCTTCTTCCAGGGATACAGCTGGACTTTGCTACAAGACTGGGGTCCTGAAATCTGGGAAAGAAGCCAGCCTCAGCCAGAAGCTTCTAGTAGTCATCCCAAAGAAGGTGTGTTCCCTACCTCTTTCCCTCCCCCACTCCACCCCTCTCCACCGCCCCCCTGACCTACCCCCAGCCAGGACCAGGGCCACTCTGGCATCTACATCTGGCAAAGTCAACAACTCCCCATGGAGGGGTACTTCCATGTGGCACCGTTGGGAGGTGGGGGGAGGCCACCTGGGCCCTAGGCCAATACTTCTGTCCTCTTAACCACAAACAGAACTCTTAAGGACCATGACCTGGGATATACTAATCAGAGGGGTAGAAAGCAGTCACTGGGTCCCTAGGTGGAGGCTAGGAGTCAGATTAAGAAAGGCACACAAATACTGAGGTAGCTAGTGTTGTGAGGTTGAGTATTGCCGAACTTTATAAATCCTGTAACATGGATTTTTTTTTTCAAGTCCTGTGTGAATTTTATAATCAGAAAAAAAGAGGACAAGAAAGCTCACTCTCGTGTTTTGATCATCTTGGTGTTTGAAGAACATGAAGAGAAATCTGCACACGTATGACTACTTAAGAACCTGAAATTACACACAGGAAAAATTATTAACACACGTGAAAGGCATGGCGACAACAGGCCAGGGCCCAGTGCCCAAAGTCATAAGTCCACAGACTCGCCTGCTGAGCCAGTCCTCTAAGAAAGAAACATGAAGTGATGGGAGAGTCCCCCATGAAGGGTCATTTCTGCAGTTGGCTGGGGTCAGCCCTGCAAGCCAGGCTGGGGGTTGTGAACCCAAGTGCTACCATACTATCAGCAGGGCTGAGGGCTTGGACAGAATGACCACTTGGCCTCACTCGGCCAGAACCATGGGAGGAAGGCAGGAGAGGAACCCCTAAGACAACTGGTCACCTGGGGAAGCTACAACAGCACCCAACCAGCCTGTCCCTGGATCATCTGTACCTGAGCCCATACAATTTGCTCCCAAGCACACCCTCCCCATGCCACATCCATCCAGTTATTACCCCCAACCCCGAGCTTCCCAAATCTGTCCAATTCTCTCCAACCCCCAGCACTGCTCTGATCCCAGCCCTCCATCTCCAGCCTGGAGGCCCACAGCACTCAGCCTCCCTTCCCTGCCCACTCCTGCCACTCGTTTCCAAAACAGACCCTTGCTTCTCAGTGACAGGTCCCAGAGGCTATGCTGATGCACCAGGTGCACTCGCACCCTCACTCTGCACCTGTCATATGCTGCCCAATTCCTCCAGGTGCCAGTCCCAGCTTCCCTCTGGAACTTTGATATGCGGAGCCCTATGCTGTGTCCCAAGAGGATGCAGGCCCAAGGGGTACGGCACTCTCACCGCTCGACACCTATACCATGAGAGTAACAAGGAAAACACAGGTGCACCACTTCCAACCCAAAACCCTGTCTCAGCTCAGCCATCCCCTCCTCCCTGGCCCAGGCCCCATGGCTCTGCATTTTCTTGCATGGCTAAGTCTTCCCCCACCGATGGTGGGAAAGCCATGAGGTCAGAGACCACAAGAGTCTAGCTTTGACTAGTGCAGCAAGCACCACCTCTCCAAGGAACCAATACCCTATCCTCAGATGGGCCTTCAACTGATGGCCTCAGAAACGGGCCTGAGGATGGACACATGGTTTAGGCTGACCCACAGGCAACACCCTTGAGACTTTGGCTGCAAACTGAATGGTCATCAACCCTCACCTGGCGATGGCCCGTACAAGGGCAGGAAAACCAGAGTGGCTGAGAAGAACAGGAAGGGATAGAGGAAGAGGAAGATGGGAGTCTGGAGGGGCCACCCGAGTCCCATGACCAGCCATGTCTGGAGCCTAAGAACGCTGGGATGATTGCAATGTCAGCCCCAAACTTAGGCTGTTGGCTGTTTCTGAGTCCCGGTCCTCGTCCTGGCACCTCGCCAGCACTCGGCGCTCGAGCCAAGAAAGGATGCTGCGAATGTGAGGCCAGGATAACGGGACAACCAGAGGCACAAAAGGGGTGTCTGGGATGGTGGTAAAGAGGGAGCAGTCCGAGGAGCCCGGGGACGTCCACGGTACCCGAAAACCCACAAGGCGGGAACTCTAAGGAAGGAGGCTGGGGCCAGCCCAAGACCCGAAAAGGTGGAGGTGATGATAGGGGCCGAGACGGACACCAGGTCGGGTCTGAGGAGGCGCTGGGGGTGAGCGGGCGTCAGGGCGACTCCCCTGAGGCGAAGCCGAGAGGAGCCCGGGAGCACCCCTGCCTGACAGGACCGCCAAGACTACTTCCCCAGGGCTCTGGGCGATGACGACAGGTCGCCTCCGAGACCGAAGGGGACGCGCAGCGCGGGCCGCACGCGGCGCAGCTCCGGCCAGGAGCTCCCACCCACCCAACCGGCCCCAGGCCGCGCAGCTCACCCGCCCGACGGCTTCCGCAGCGACCGCCGGAAGTCCCCGCGCCGGCCCGCTCCGCTTCCTCCCGCCCTCCGAGGCCCGCTGCGCGGGGTGTGATTGGAGCGGAGGCTGGCCGCACCGGCGGCGGAAGGTCGCAGGACGTCTCCGCGGGAACTCGGGCCCGACTCCGAGAGGGCCCCCGCCCCACGTCCTAGCCAGTGTCCACGCGTGTCAACCCCCGAAGTGCTTACCACTCTCTAGCACGATACACATTTTATTTGCTAGTTTACCTCAGCCAGAATCTCCGCGCGTGCGTGGCGTTTGCGATGAGACACCGAGGGCGCCCGACCCCGCCCTCTTTGGGCAAAGCCTATGGCCTCGCCCGGCCTCCAGCCCGCCGTGATCACCCTGCCACTATGATCTCCTGGGGCAAGGCCTCGTAGGACCCACCCACGCCGCAGTCTGCACAAGCGGACTGCGAGCCGAGAGACCTGCATCTGCCCTACTTAAAGATGGCGGCGGCACCGCCCATGCGTGGACCTGCGAGCGTCCCCGGAAATGACCGCGGGACGGCCTGCACGAACGGAAATACCCGAGACCAGCCGAACAAGTCCGAATATCAAGACCTATCGCGGAGCAACGCTGGGCGGCGGTGGCGGCAGCGGTGGCAGCGGCGGCGGCTGCGCAGGCGCACAGCGCAGGCCGGGCGAGAAGAGCCGAAGTGGGCAAGCGGCGGAAATATCCGAAGCGGTGGGGCGCCCGAGGCCGTTGCGAACCTCCGCGCCGAAGCTGCTGCTGCCGCGGAAGCCGAGCCTCTTCCAGTACACGGCAGCCGCCACCGCGGCCGCCGCCTCCTCCTTCCCCTCGAGCCGCACCCCCTCGCGGTGGTAGCGAGTAAACAGACAGGCGGCGCGGCCGCAGCTGAGCCTCAGGGGACCTAAGCGGGCGAGGGGGAGGAGGGAGCGGCCGGGTGGGGGCGGGGCCGAGTAGGCCCGAGAACAGCCGAGTCGGCCCGACCGCCGCCGAGCGAGACCGAGGCGCCGGGCCAGGCCGGAGCCGGACTACGGGAGCCGACGCGGGCCGCGCGGTGGGCGCGGAGCGGCGCGGCAGGCCGGGCGGGCGGCGGCAGCAGCGGAGGAGGCCGCGAAGGCGGGTTCGAGTGGCGGAGGCGGCGCGGGCGGCGGCAGGGGGCCGGGTGGCCGGGGTCCCGGGCCCCGCAGCGGCGGCAGCGGCGGCGGCGGCAGGATGATCAAGCTGTTCTCGCTGAAGCAGCAGAAGAAGGAGGAGGAGTCGGCGGGCGGCACCAAGGGCAGCAGCAAGAAGGCGTCGGCTGCGCAGCTGCGGATCCAGAAGGGTAGGGGGTCGGAGGATGGGAGTGGGGGTCGGAGGTCAGCGCCTGGGGTGAGGTGATGTAGGAGTCAGGAGTGGGTTAATGCAATCACCGGGGGTCGGAGGTTAGGGTGGGTGTCGGTGTGATGGAAGATCAGGAGTAATGCAGTCACGGGGGAGGGGGGGTCAAAGATAGGGCCCGAATGTGGGGCACTTAGGATACCCAGAAAGCCAGACGCCTTCCATTAGTGACCGAGAATCGGAGAGTTAGGCAGTGGAGAGCGTGCAGGAAGCTGGAGACTCCACAGAGTCTGGGGGTCAGACAGGAACATGGGTGATAGGCAGAGGAGATTGGATGGGAGACTGAGGACTGGGGATAGGAATCGGAGAGGATTTAGTGAAGTATGTTGGGGTCTTGGGGACTCTGAAAGTGAGATGGAGTGTAATCAGTTTCGGGCACTGCGATTTGTGGGTCTGGGGGGTCACATGGCAAGTTGGAGTTTGGGGTGACACGTGGAGGAAGGAAGAACAGTGTGTGCCAGGGATTGGAGATGGGAGTAGGATTGCATTTTTTAGAGTATTATGCTGGAGGTGCTGGGAATCTTAGAGGCTGCTTAGAGGGTTACAGGAATGGGAATTCATGTGTCTGAGGGTCGGATGGATCCCTGAATTTAGGGTGACAACCAGAGAAGAGGAGGATCAGTGGGGACAGGATTGGTGAGGAGATGATGGCGGGGCAGGGTCCTTGAGTTTGGGTGGACAGGAGGGGACCAGCATTATCCACTAGAAAATGGAGGTATGGCTGAGGATCCTGGTGTTTGGGGTAGTTGGAGGCTCTTGGCGGCCACACAGGGATGGGGGCATTTGGAGCTGGGTACCCAGATGTTGGGTGCTGAGACTTGAGGCTATGGATTCAAAAGAGTTGGAACTTACCCTGGACCAGGAGATACAGCATAGCCACAGTTGAAAATGCATGTTTGAGGCGTGCTATGGACCTAGAAGAGTCTGCCTGGAGACTAGGAAGCAGAAAGAGCAGGGAGAGGATTGGGGCTGTGGGGCACAGCCGGGACAGAGCCTTGAGGATGGTAGAGGAGGCCTGGGTGCTATGCCGGCACCTGCACCTACTCTGAGTGCTCTCCTCTCTCCCTCTCCTTGTTCTGCTTCTCTGCTTTGCAAACCCAGACATAAACGAGCTGAACCTGCCCAAGACGTGTGACATCAGCTTCTCAGATCCAGACGATCTCCTCAACTTCAAGCTGGTTATCTGTCCTGATGAGGTAAGGGCACATTCAGCTGGACTCCCAGGCATGGGCCAGGGGGCTGGGCGGGGGAACACCTGGAATTAGGAGAGCTGGTTTATGTGTCAGGCCCTGCAGGATGGTGTCCTAAGACTTTTTCTCTTTCTCCTCACAGGGCTTCTACAAGAGTGGAAAGTTTGTGTTCAGTTTTAAGGTGAGTCCCGGGTGCACAGGGATAGAGGGATAGAGGCAACAGCTGAGGCTTGCCCCAGCCAGGCACTGCTAGGGTGCCTCTCTATCTTCTCTCTCTTCTTGGAGCCAGGTGGGCCAGGGTTACCCACATGATCCCCCCAAGGTGAAGTGTGAGACGATGGTCTATCATCCCAACATTGACCTCGAGGGCAATGTCTGCCTCAACATCCTCAGGTGAGGGCCCTGACTTTAGACTGCACGGGTCTCTGTCCCTTCCCTCCCTCTTGTGTTTTGTGTTTTTCTATCTTTTCATCTCCACATTTTCTTCCTTAAGTCTCGACCTTAGCCTTCTCCCTGGCCTATCCTGCTGTGTGCTCTCCTCCTAGCCTCTCATATCTGCACCATCCTGTGCCCTGGGCCTGACCAGTTCAGTCCCAGCAGGCTCTGTGGTTGGCAGTCCACTCACCAGCCCCTGACCCTGATTCTCTGTCCACAGAGAGGACTGGAAGCCAGTCCTTACGATAAACTCCATAATTTATGGCCTGCAGTATCTCTTCTTGGTGAGTAAGGGTGGGTGGGTGAGGCTGGGGAAGGTTGGCCCTCTCTGCTCTTAGGGCCTGTTGACCCCCACCCATACCGGCCACAGGAGCCCAACCCCGAAGACCCACTGAACAAGGAGGCCGCCGAGGTCCTGCAGAACAACCGGCGGCTGTTTGAGCAGAATGTGCAGCGCTCCATGAGAGGTGGCTATATCGGCTCCACCTACTTCGAGCGCTGCCTGAAATAGGGTTGGCGCACACCCACCCCTGCCAGGGCCACCAGCCCCGGCGTCCCCTGCAAATATTTATTGGGGGCCACAGGTGGGGGGCATGGGGTGGCCGGTGGGGGAATCCCATGCCCTGGCCTTGCCTCCCCTCCCTGCCACCCGCTCCTAGTTATTATTTTTTAACCACCATGTGATTAAGGTCGGCGCTGCCTACCCCGACCCGCTCAGCGATGGGAAATGAATTGGCTTGTCTAGCCCCCAGCTGGGTGCTGTCCAGCCCCCCACTCTGGGCTCTGGGGTGGGTGGCTAAGGGGACTGGGTGGCTGGGGCTGGGGCACTCCACCCCTCCACCACTGGAGGTCCCACCAGGCTATTAAAGGGGAATGTTACTGCATGGCCTCTGCCTCTTCCTTCTGTGGGGGTGGGAGGGGCAGGTGATGTCCACCAGAGCTCTTGCAGCAAGAGTGGTGGGAGATGTGTGGTTACAAGTGGTACTGGGGCACCCCTCAGCAAGCTCCCCAGTGCCTGAAACAGCCTGGGGGGTAATGGGGGACAACATCCCAAGCCTCAGGCTGTGTGGGATGAATCCCAGTGTGTGACCAGCGAGGGGCAGAACCAGTAACCACTCACTTCGTGCTTGGTAAGGCAGTATAGAAGAAAGTCCGTGCCATCTCCAGCTCTGCCCTCCTCCTGCCCCGAGTGGGCCCACCAAGAACCCTCCCTGGTGCTACCAGGTGCCTGAGATCTAGAAACATTAGGGAAACGGTGTCCGTCGGATGAGCTGGGCCCTCTAGTGGGTTCGGTGGTGGGATGCGGGACCTCTGGGGTGGCCGGACGGAAGGCGCCCGAAGATGCATCAACGCAGCGGGACTGGGGTCCCAGGACTGGGTCAGCTAGAACCTGTGGAACACTCTCAGGCGGGCCCGAGAGAGACGGAAGGTGGTGCGCATGCGCCTGGACGACGGCCTGCTTGCGCACGCGCGATCTTATCCCCGCCCATCGATCCGGGTGCCGGTGGAGCTTGTGACGTCAGACCGTTTCTTCCGGAAACGGCGGCGACGACAGAAAGAACCGAGGGGCTATCGTTGGTGGGTGCGCCTGAAAGCCGAGAGAGGAGCGTAACCCGGAAGCGGAAGCGGATTCCTTCCCGGCTCCGGTGAGTGGCCCCTGCCGGGCCGCGGGTCCCGGGTGGGTGCGTGGGCGACGGCATACGAGGGCCTCGACGCCGGGGTGTCGACTGCCTCGCCCATCCACGGGACCCTAGCCTCATCATCGAGGCACCTTGCTCTCGGTGTGCGGGCCTCCCAGCGCCCTCCAGGTTCTGTCCTGGATGAACAAGGCGCCCCATCGCCCATTATCCCGTTCCAGGTGTACCGGGGCCCATGAGGACCCCAGATTCTTCCAGATCCTTAGAGCTCCCCAGCATCCATCATGTCCTTAGTGTACCGGGTGCTCCAGTGCCCCACAAACATATTATTCGCACCCAGGTTGCCTCCCCATTCAGACCTCCCCACAATCCGAATGCTAATTCATATGTTGTCAGCTTCAGAACCCCTATATCCACTTTGTTCTTGGCACTCAGACCCTCCACCTACCTTGCCATCCCGTGGGGCCCCCACGTTTGCCCTATCCTTGCCACTCAGGTTCCAACATGCTCCCAGTGCACCCTGACACAACCATTTCCATTCTTAGTCCATCAGACTCCAGGGCCTTACTATGGTCTGGAGAGGCTGAAGCCTTGAACCTCCTTTGGGACACTATGATGAAGGGCTGGGGTGGCGGATGACTTTCAGATTTTGCTGGCCCCGGTTTTTGTTTGTTTTTTTTGTTTTTGTTTTTTCCTTAAAGATTTTATTTGCCAGAGATCACCAGTAGGCAGAGAGGCAGGTAGAGAGGAAGAGAAGCAGGCTCCCTGCTTTGCAGAGAGCCCAATGTGGGGCTTGATCCCAGGACTCCAGGATCATGACCTGAGCCAAAGGCAGAGGTTTTAACCCACCGAGCCACCCAGGCGCCCCCACCCTTTTTAAAAAAGATTTTATTTATTTACTTGACAGAGATCACAAGTAGGCAGAGAGAGAGTAAGGGATGCTGGCCCCACTTTTACTCGTGGGGCTACTTCAGTGTTCCAGGCTAGGTTTGGGCTTTCCATTAACCTTTCCTCTCTCTGCTTACCCCTTCGCATTTTGCAAGTTCCCCCTATTAACCCCCCCAAATACACATTGTGATCTTGGCTCTGCTTCTTGCCCTTTTTGTGGGCTCCACACCACTTTGCACCTAGGCTTCACACTTGTCACAGGTCCACTGGTGGGCTCCTGCTACCATGGATTTGTTATTTGGGCGCCGGAAGACACCAGAGGAGCTGCTGAGGCAGAATCAACGAGCCCTGAACCGTGCCATGCGAGAGCTGGACCGTGAGCGACAGAAGCTAGAGACCCAGGAGAAGAAAATCATCGCAGACATCAAGAAGATGGCCAAGCAGGGCCAGATGGTGAGCTCAGTTGGGCACAGGCTGGGACACACGGTTAGGTGCTGTGGTTTCATCAGGTACCACTCTAACAATGGAACATGACAGGACACCAACAGGTGCTTTGAGAGAAATTAAGGGTGAGCGGATATTTTGGGTATCCAGAAAGGCTGCCTTCTAGGTGATATTAAGAGAATGAGCCTGTGAAGATCTAAGCAACCAAAATGTCAAACAGATGAGGCAGCAAATGTTCCATAAGGGAGTGATAGTTCAGACTACACAAGTAGACCAGACCATTTGAAATCATGGGCTACAATGGGAGCTGAGTCAAAGGGTTTAATGCAAGAGAGATGTGGCCTGGAATTCACTGTGACATGGAGGTTAGTAATAGAGACAGCCTGAATCAGTAAGGAGCAGAGCCTGTGACAGGTGACAAGAGTTTGAATCGAAGGAGGTGGGTTGAAGAGGTTCCATTTCCCAGGATAGGCAAGGCAAGGAAGACATTTGGGTTAGTCAAAAGTTAAGCTATGGATAGATTTCTATTTGGAATAAAGTGCTTGCAGTATGAGCCTGTTGAGGTGGAGGGAGAGACAAACTCTTCGGCCAGGATCGAAATTCTAAGTCCAGGGACTCTAGATATATGGAGGAAAAAGGGTCCCTATGTATAGTGAATCCAGTGTTTCTTCGAGAGTCTGGGTTGTCAGAGAGGTAGTGTACAAAGGGGCCTGTGGAGTGATGACCCAAGAAGCGTAAGGAGGAGGTTGGGAGGAGGGGGGGGGGCAGGGATCACATGTAAATGTCCAAGAGCATCAGCTGGAATGGTGCATGGAGAACAAGCATCTTCCCTTGGCTCACTCCATCATCTTTGTTCACTCCTCAGGATGCTGTGCGTATCATGGCAAAAGACCTGGTGCGCACTCGGCGTTACGTGCGTAAATTTGTGTTGATGCGGGCCAACATCCAGGCTGTGTCCCTGAAGATCCAGACACTGAAGTCTAACAACTCAATGGCGCAAGCTATGAAGGGGGTCACCAAAGCCATGGGCACCATGAACAGACAGGTGCGCCTCTCCTAATCCCCCTTCTCCCCCACAACTAACAACCAACTAACCCTCCCCACACCCTACTTCCAGTTGAAGTTGCCTCAGATCCAGAAGATCATGATGGAATTTGAGCGGCAGGCTGAGATCATGGACATGAAAGAGGAGATGATGAATGATGCCATTGATGATGCCATGGGTGATGAGGAAGATGAAGAAGAAAGGTTAGGGGGGACACCAGGTATGGGGAGAATGGGGACGGACGTCTGGTCTTCGCACATGCCTGGCCCTCATAAAGTTCTTCTCTCTTCCCAAGTGACGCTGTTGTGTCCCAGGTCCTGGACGAGCTGGGATTGAGCCTGACAGACGAGCTGTCAAGTGAGTGCACCAAACTTTGGGCCCCGTCCCACCCAGCAGTCCAGACACAACCCCTGACGCCCCTGCTCCCAGCATTATTCCTTTCTACAGGAGCTCTCCTAACCCCCACTCTCTGTAGACCTCCCCTCCACCGGAGGCTCACTCAGTGTGGCTGCCAGTGGGAAGAAAGCAGAGGCCGCAGCCTCAGCCCTAGTAGATGCCGATGCAGACCTGGAGGAGCGGCTCAAGAACCTGCGGAGGGACTGATCACCCTATACCAACCCCGGGTGGGAGGTGGGCAGTGGATGCCCAACAGTTTCATTGTACTTCTTCTGTAATAAAAGATTGGACACTAATTCCTAGGCCTGTGTGACTGGCCTGATTTGGGCCAGGCTGGGGTCCCTTGGCACAGAGTTCACATACAGGGTTTGGTAAAAAGGCAACTGACATGCATGGCAAAAGCCCAAATGCCAGATGCACTGGGGTATACGATAAGGAAGGCTGGACTGCTTCCCAGTTTGTGGCAGTGAACAGGTCAAGTGTCTCTAGGATGTTCAGGGTTTAGGAGCTTCATGGCCTCTAGAGCCTAACACCTCCAAGACAGTGGGCTTCACAGATACCCTGAAGTCTGGGCTTTTCTGCCAGGGATCCTCAGCCCACCCAGCTCTGTGGTGCTGACTGTGAGAAATGGTTACACCCTAGTCCAGGAAGCACTTAGGTAGACTGGCCACCACACAGCATGTATCTGGGGCTACACCCTGCCTGCCCAGAGCAGCCTAAGCACTACCACCTACAGGGGCTCCCCAAACCCTCCAGCATGTGCCCCATGCAACCCTCCCACCCACCTGAGGCACACTCCACATTGGAAGGGCAAGGAGAGAGACATTCTCCTACTCCCTGGACACCAAAACGGCTGAAAAGGACTGCCCCACACCTACTCCATCCACCAGGGCATGGTGAGGGAATTGCAAAGACCAGGCCCCAGGACCACCGCCCCCACCAACAAAGGCATGAGGAACTGGTGAAGTTTTTATTAAATCCACATAAGTAAAAACCATATCGTGAGGGGCTGAGGGATGGGGCCACCAAGAAGTAGGAGCCAGGCCACCAGAGGGGGAGGCTGGGGGCAGGGGGAGGGGGGTGCAGATTTGACAGGACAGAGAACAGAGTCAGGCCGGGTTGGCCTAAGCAGCCACAGGTTCAGGGACCATCACCAGGACCACTGGATAGCTCCTGGGCACTCAGGCTAGCACCAGGCAGGCTCAGCGGCGGGGGCTCCACCAGCACAGCTGAGAACTTGGTGTCACCAAAGGCCTCGTTCATGCGAGTTTCAAAGAAGCGCTGCAGGCCGATGATGGACTGCACGTCTGCCTTGTCCTAAGCCGGGCAGATCGCACGGGATGGGTCCTAGCTCTCCCTCCTCCCACCTCCCCTCGCCTTACCCCCAACCCCATTCTCCCCAAGCTCACCTCTGTCAGCTTATTGAATTGCTTAAACATGCGGCCCACATCCTGGGCAAATTCCTGGGGGGAGCTATAGGGGGGTGACAACTTCTCCTGGAGACGGGCACGGATCAGGGTTAGGTCCAGGGTGCCACCAGGCTGATCCTGTAGACAAAAGCCACAAGCTGAAGGTGAGACCAGGCAGTTACCCACCCCACACCCTCCCTTTAAGTCCCAAAACTCACCAGGGAGAAAGTGGAATCAGTAGCCAGCTGGTGCAGGGGCCGGCAGGGCTCATGACAGAACAGAGCCAGCAAGACACGCTCACACTTCTATGGACAGGACAAGAGACATCAGAGCCACAGGCGGGTAGGGTTACTGAACAACTCCCGAGGGAGTAGGCCCCCACCCTCACCTGCTGGTTGGCTGGCGAAAGCTTGGCCACCACACCGGTGCTATCACCACCATCCAGGCTCAGGCTGCCATCTTCCTCTTTCAGATCGGGCAGCACATGGCACAGAGAGCAACTCCACTCCTCCCTGGATGGAAGGAGAATGAGGAGCTGCAAAGAACCTGGCCCAGCCCTCCACCCTGCACAGGCCCCACACCAGCCTCGCACCCTGGCACATCCTGCAGGGCAGGCAGGTGGCAGTCCAGGTGGAAGCAGAACTCGCACTGGTTGCACATGACCAGATCGCCTGGCTTCTGGCAGACACGGCAGATGGTGGCACTGTCGTCCAGGGCACCTGGGCCACCTGCTGGGGCTGAAGTGCCCTCTGGAGCCACCACTTCTAGACCTGAACTGGTGCTGCCACTGGGTGAGGCCAGGCGGGGGCCCTCAGCGCCAGGGCCCTCCGCCAGGGCCATCAGCACAGGCTTGGTCTCAGGGCCCTCAGTGGCAGTAGGCGGGGCTCCAATGGCAGCCTCTGTCTCTTCCTCCTGCAAGGAGGTAGTAAGAGGTGTTCGGCAGGGTGCAGACAGGTGTTCATCTCCCAGTCACAATCACTTGAGGCAGGCTCACCTTGACTATGGCCATGCCAGGCAGTGGCGGGGCCCCAGGGGCCCCAGGTGGAGCAGTCCCAGGCTGTCCAGCAGCAGCAGCTGCCGCACCACGCTCAATAACGATGAGATTGTAATCCTCAGTGGTGCTGCCTGGGAAGACCTTGAAAACTGGTGGCTGACTATCAGCTGTGAGATCCAGGTCCAAGCGCTCGAGGCTTACCCGTGGCACCTTGCGCATGAGGCCACTCACCTCGCCCTCACCTGAGCGGGACCTGTGGGTTCAGGTGCAGCATGGCGTTAGCACACCCATCCCTATGCCCACCTGGCTAAACCAAAGGACAGCCAAACTCACCGCTTCACACCTGACACATGCGGCTCTGCACTTGAGTAAGGATCGTCTGCTCAGGGAAGAGAAAGAGACAGTAGATTAGGGATAGACCTAAAGCACTGAAGCTCTCCCACCTACAAGGTACTCACCTGAGCCAAAGCCATAGCCTTCCTGCACCTCCATGGGCTGTGGGCAAAGTAGGCAGACCTCAGTGGGCAGGTGTCCCATAGGACCCCGTGCCCCTCCCTCTCCTACCAGCCCCCCCGAACCCCAACTCACCTGGCTACTGCCAGAGCCCTGTTTGCTCAAGGGCCCTGGAGCCCTAGGAGGGGCCATGGATGTAGGGCCTGTTGAGTTGGTGCCAGGACGCTCAGCCACAATCTTCCCTGCAAAAATGAAATAAAATCAGCGTTAAAACACCCACTTTCTGGAATGGTACCAATATGCAGCAGGTTAACAAAAGAACACACCAAAAGCCTCTGCACTCTTGGTCCAGGCATTAAGGTCCCACTGGAACTTCATCTCGCCATGTGGCTCCACAGGGTCCACAATCATCTTGAGGGCCCGATGCAGCTGGAAGTAGATCTGCAGATGGAGCAGTGCATGAACACATAGCAAACACGGCTGCAGGGTGCTGAGTGGCACCTGCCTGGAACCCACCACCTGGGTGCCCACCAGAACACACCAGCTTCTTGGAGAGCAGCAGGGCCGTGTTGTTGTCACTCTCCAGAGCCCAGGAGGCAAAGCGCAGGATGTGTTCCTGGTGCTTCTGGATCTTGGTCATGGTCCAGTGTTGTCGCTCCAGGCGCTCCTGCTGCCCTTCAGTCACCTTCTGCAGGTAGAGAAGAGAAGCAGTGAAAAAAAGAAGACATCAAAGATGGCATCAACAGCCAACGGAGATGCCAGTCCCCAAGGCCCTCCCATCACAGATGGCAGTCGGCAGCCAGCAGAGGGGACCCAGAATCCCCTCCCCCGCTCAGACAGGGTGTACCTGGGCATCATTGACCAGCACACGGCCCCGCTTGTTCAGTTCCTTCATGATCTGCAAGATGGCCATCTTAACGTCTACCTGCACACGCTTCTGTACGTCAGACACTTGGCGGATCCTGGAGGGGGCAGGGCGAACCAGGTCAGAAAGATGCTCCCCCGGCCTGCCCCCAACTGCGGTCCTGGCTTCCACACTTACGAGCTGCGAACCTCCTTGGTATTCTTCTGCAGCGTTGCATGCTTGTCCCCGAGGCGCTTCACCAGCGAGGCCAGGAGCTTGCGCTGGTTCCTCACTGCATCTTCCAGGAACTGGTATCTGACAGCAGACAAAAGAGAGCCTGGGTGCTGAACATGGGAAGGAACAGGCAGCACCCACCAGAATTCCCAGTACTCACTGGTGGTCCTTATGGGCATTGAGCTGGCAGTCCCGGCAGGTGAGGGTGTCACAGCTCTCGCAGAACAACACAAGGGGCTCGTGCTTGTGCACGTTGCAGTACACTGTGCGCTCACCGTCCCGTGACTTGGCTGGCCCTGGGGAGTAGAAACCATGAGGCTGAACCTCATCCTCAGCTACCGCCATCTTAAGCAATAAACAAAACTTAAGGCCTCACTTCCTGCCTGTCCTGCAACCCTGGGCTGCCTTTGGGAAAACTCAAGGGCCCTGTAGCAGTGGCCAGAGAAAAGCACAGGCCTATAGGCCCAAATCCTTCCTCTCAAAACACTCTGCCCCAAGCCTGACCTGGAGAACAACTCCCTCCTCCCAGCTTCTGACCTGGACAACAAAGTCTGAAGACTGGCAGGGAACTCCCACTTGCTATTCTGGCTACTAAAACCTTCCCCAATTGAACCCACTGGAGAGCTCCTCCACCTTGAAAATCCCCACTGGGCTCAATTCCTCCTCCACCTGCAGCACGTTCTGTCCGGCAGAAAAGGGAGTTCTGGCTATAAGCACACAGACAATGTTTGGTTGATGGCACAGACAGAAAGCAAATAAGGGACTAGAGACACAATTCAAGTACAGCTCCCTTAAAAACCATGCTTTGGTGACCTCCCCTCTCTGAAGGAAGAGAAGTCCACAGACCTCTTATAACCCAAAGGCCTACAAGGGATCCAGGGCTTGCAAAGCCTTCTCAGGATAGGAGAGCTGAAATGTCAGACCAAAATCCTCACAAAGGTGTCGGGTCCCCTCTGCGGGGGGAAGTCTTGGTACACACCACCCCACCCCCCACCTGTCACCATCACAAAGCTGCTTGAGAGCATCTATCCCTCTTTCCTACTCAATCCCAATTAACACCCTGGCTATACCATCCCTGCCCAAGACATATGACTGAGACACAAATCAGCCAGACCACGGGTCCTCCAACAATGCCACCTCCTGCACTCTGTCCTTTGCCTGAACCCAGGACCTCCTACAAATTCCTGCCCTTCGTTCCTGATTCCTCACGCCCCCACAGCTACCCCCTCCATCCTTACCTTCCTGCCTATGCTATCCTCTAGGACTGCGAAGCAAAAACCTAACTACCAAAAAGCTACTCACAGAAAGTTCTGGAACAAAGAGTAGATAAACTCAGAAAACTCCTAAGCCCTTTTCTGTCCCAACCCCAGCACTTACAGAAAACTGCGCAAATACCTTCCTCAGCTAAACTGTTAGACGTGTGTGACCCAAAATTAAAACACTTCTCAGACTCACTCTCCGTGATGGTCTTGAGGGCCCTTGCAACCAGAGGCTTCGTTTCCCCTGGAGTCTGAACGGAAGTTGCCAGGGAGGCCAGGCCCACCCCTCCACCACATACATACACATACAGGAGCTCCTTCACATACAGGGGTCTTATCCACTGTATGTCTGCGGGCGGGGAGGTGTCCCTGATGAGCTTGCCTTTTCCCTTCCCCTTGGACCCAGAGAGATTGCACACCTGAGCCCCAGACTCCCCGTTTCTGAGTTCTGCCCTCAGACCCTTCAAGTGGTACCCTCCAAAAAACCTGCCCAGGACCCATCCATCCTTGATAACCAGCGCCATAAACAGTTGAGAACAAACGTAGGATAACCAAGGCTTTCCCCTCTGCCTTGCATACCAGTGGAGCGCACAGTGTGGTCCTTGGTGTACTTCACCCGCTGGTGTGCCTCCACACACGTCTCACACAGCGGCTCAGAGCACTCCACACAGTAGCTGGTGGCAGGAGCATTATCCTCACAGCTAGTGCAGCACTGATGGGCAAAGGCAAAACAAGAGACAAAACCTCCTAACGTGTCCACAACTGCACCCCAAATAACACAACTTTAAAGCAAAATGCAGCCTTTACCTAGCCTACACGAGTCTGCCCAGAGCCTCGTAGCAAGAGAATACAGTCTGGAATGTACTGGTACCATGTCCCGAGGCCTCTTTAGGGTTTCCGGGCAGGACATACCTGATTTGCGTCCTGCGAGTCTGCGGAAGCCTTACTGCCACTATCACGCATAAAGTAGTTCTCCACAATGTCTTTGGAGAAGCACTGCTGCTTGCAAACAGGACAGTCCACCACTGCCAAAAACAAACGAAGAGAGACTGTTCCAAGTTCACCCACAAGCTATAACACATCCCCTGACTGGACCCAACCTTCATCCCAAAGGGGACCAGATCCTCTCATTAGGAAGCAAGAACCCAACCCCTTCTTCCATCGCACTTGAAGCAGACACCCCCTCTCTGCGCCTAGCCCAGAACCCACAGCCCATACCCGATCCGGCCACGCACTATCCGGGTCCCTATCCCTCTCGCTCAGTCGATCCCCCGCCATCGCCATGCTGCGAACGGACCCCCAGTGCCCACGCCGAGTCAGGATCAAAGCCTGCAGGGTGGGGGGATGGGCCGCCGCGGCCCGACCGTACTCACCGGCGCCGTCGCCCGCCGCACCGCCATCCCCCGAGCTGTTGGCGGCAGCGGGCGCCGGGGGCCCGAGGCAGGCACTGCAAGCCGAGTGCAGGCAGGGCAACAAGCGAGGCTCCCTCTCCGGGCGCAAGCGCTCCCGGCACACACCGCAGTGCTCCAGCAGCTCCAGAGCCTCGCCGCCGCCCCCCGCGGGTGACGACGCCGAGGCCGAGGCTGAGGCCGCAGACGCGGCCGACGAGGCGGCGGCGCGCTTTTCGCCGCCAGCCGAACCCTCGCCTGGGCCTGGGCTGCCGGAGGCGGCCGCCGCCGCCGCCGCGGAGGCCGCCGCCGCCGAGGCCGCCATTCACACGCCGCCGGGGGCGCCCAGGGGGGAGGAGGGGCCGCGGGGCTCGCCGCGCAGGCGCAGACGCGTTGGCCGCCAACGGCTGGGCCGCCGCCGCCGCGAGGCCGAGCGCCGCCACGCGCCGCCTGGGCTACCGCCCGCCGCGCGCGGGGCGCTCTGGAAGCCCCGCGGGCCGCCGCCTGCTAGCTTCCCGCCGCCGACGACCGCGCTTCTCCTCAAAGGCCGCCCAGACACAGCGCCACGCACCACGGGAACAACCGCTCACCCGCGCGCCCGCTCGCAGAAAGAGCCGCGGCCGGGGGGCGGGACAGAAATAACTGGCGCCGACGCTGCCGCGCAGGCGCACTGGGCGTCTTGCGCTCGGGGGCGGGGCCCAGGCCGGCCGCCCCGGGCGAGACCGCGAGTACGCACGCGCCTGAGCCGGGTCTTCCTACCTCCGCCCACGCTGCCCCAGCGCCGCCTGTGCGGCAGGGGTGGGGCTAGTGACGCCACTGCCGCAACCTCGTACGCGGGCGGGGCGCGCGCACCTTTACGCGCTCTGGCGCCCCCTCCAGCCGCAGCCCCTGGCCGCGGTACTGCGCAGGCGATTTGGCCGTCCCCGCCGCGACCTCAGTTCCCGCCCCTTAGGCCAAGCCGGGAAAAGTCTCCTGTCGCCGCGCCCAGCCGTGCTGGGGAGAGGCGGGGTTGAGAGCGAAGGGGGCGGCGGGGTCCCCGTCCCAGGAGAAAGTCCCCTTCTGAGCCAAGTGGATGACTTTTGGGTTTTAACCGTTTTATTGTTTAACATGGCAAACACTGAAACCTGCCCAAAGCAGAGATTCCAAGGGGTCCAGAGCAGCGAGTCCCACGGCCCCACAAACGACCCCTGCCCACCTTTTAGGCAGCCGCTTTTCCAAGAGCGCGAACGGAATGAACCCCCCACAGCGGGGCAATTCTACGGCACGAAGCCGAGTCGGGGCGAGGGGTGCGGAGCGGGACGGGAAATCCCGCAGGAGGGGAAGGCAGAGTCTGGGTGGGGAGGGTCCTATCCGAGGGAGGAGTCCTGCCTCAGCCGGACTCGGGATCGGGGCGTGGGCGGAGGGGGTCCAGGCTGAATGTCGCGGGAGAATTCCGTGCGACGCGGAAAGCGAGGCCTGTGAGCCGTGGGGAATCCTGTCAGACAAACACAGCCTCGTCGCGGGAGTCCCGAGGAGGACGCAGAGTCTAGGGAAAGCATCCCGGGGGCCAGGCAGGGACGGAGAGAGAAGTCCGGTCTGAGCCGGGAGGCGCGGCCTACGGTGCAGGCGGAGAGCTCCTGTTCGATCCTGTCTGAGGCGGGAGCAGAGTCTGGGCGGGGAGCTTGTCTAAAGACCCCGGGCCCGAAGGAGGCTCGAGGGGTGCGTGCGTCGGAGCCGGTCCAGCGGTGGGCCTAGGCCCCCTTTGCGGGGCTCCTCGGTGCCGAGATCTCCAGTTGAGGACGAGGCTAAAGGAGACGATGGGCAGGAAGGGGGAGGTCAGCTTTTGAGAGGATGCTTAAAGCATGCTGGCCGGCCCCAGGTCTGGCCCCAAGTCCTCCTCTTCGTCTCTGGGTTCAAACGTAAAACCTGCGCGCTGAGCCGTGCGCCCACGCGTGCTGGCGGCGGAGGCGCGTCTGGCCCGGCTAGGCGGGGTGTGGCCTTTGTTCCTGAAGGGGGCTGGGTGTCCGTGGGGCTTTGTCTCTGCGCCTGCCTTTGTTCCCGTCCCAACACAACCCCCAAATCCGGGGCCCGCCCCGCGCCTGAGCTGAGTCGTGGCTGGCCTCTCTCCCACCCAGTCCGTGGGGCCACGCCCCACCATGGAGTGGCCCGCCCCATCCGTGCTGCTCCCCCAAGGCCCTGGCCTCAGACCCTTGCTTCCCTTCTCTGATAAGTGGGAAGGAAAGTTGGCTAGTGTGTGGGGAGAGGTGTGGCAAACAGTAGCGATACTTGCTGAGCGTTTTCCACGACCCCACCCCTCCCTGCGCCCCAAAATCACCAATAAGGGGGCATAGGAGCTACCCATACCGACCCAAACTTCTGGGGCAGGCACGAGGGTGTCAGGGACAGTCAAAAATAAGAAGTGGTGATGGGGCACCTGGGTGGCTCAGTGGGTTAAAGCCTCTGCCTTCGGTTTGAGTCATGATCCCAGGGTACTGGGATCGAGCCCTGCATCAGGCTCTCTGAGAGCCTGCTTCCTCTTCTCTCTGCCTGCCTCTCTGCCTACTTGTGATCTCTCAGTCTGTCAAATAAATAAAATCTTAAAAAAAAAAAAGAAGTGGTGGTAAAGACTGTAAGAGTGGACTCTCCTAGGGGTGCCTGGGTGGCTCAGTGGGTTAAAGCCTCTGCCTTCGGCTCAGGTCAGGATCCCAGGATCCTGGAATCGAGCCCCGCATCGGGCTCTCTGCTCAGCGGGGAGCCTGCTTCCTCCTCTTTCTCTGCCTGCCTCTCTGCCTACTTGTGATCTCTGTCTGTCAAATAAATAAATAAACAAAATCTTTTTAAAAATAAATAAACAAATAAACTTTAAAAAAAAAAAGAGTGGACTCTCCTAGGGGAATACCTCCAAACACCTGTGGAAAGGACGGTTCTGGGCAGAAACAACTGCGGGGGTTCCTGACGAGGCACTGAGAGAGCAGTGAAGTAAGGAGTGGTCAGAGACAGCTGGAGGGAGCCTAGAGGTTGGCTGAATGGGGGGGGGGGTCCTCTGGATTGTCCCTGGTATGGGCCCCTCCATAGACTATAGCAACAGGCCCTGCAGTTTCAGTGACTCATACTTTTCTCTCTAAACAGGACCTCCTTCCTCCTGGGCCCAGCACTTTCCTTCCCAGTACATGGCAGTCACACAACAGGGTATAGCCAGGTGCCATCAGCAAGCAGGCCTTGAAGGTTCCCTCTACCTTCTTATCAGGTACCAGGCCACTACCAGCTCCATTCACCACACGCACAAACCAAGCCTTCTGAAGTGCCAGGACAACCCTGGGGGAGGGGGAATCAACTGGGAACCAGGCTCAGGCAGAATAAGAGAAGCACAAGGGGGCACCCCAGGGTAGGTGGAGGCAGAGGAGGCATACAGGTATGCAAGACCAAGGCAGAGGTCCAGATGTATCTGGCAGGAAATGGGTACATCTTTGCTCTGTACCCTTAGTAGGCCAGCCCAAGTAGTCAGTGGTACCTTATACTCTCATCCTCTGTGCTCATTGCTCACCCTTTCAGCATCTCACCCTTCCCAGTCCTGGAACACTGGCAAGTATCTACAGACAGTTTCCTGCAGACAGAAGTCAAGGGGTAAAACAAAGTGTAAGAGTCACTCAGATTGCCTCCAGACCAACCATGGCCTGCCCACTGCTTCTTTTGAGCACCTAGCTGCAGGCAGCCCTCTCTCTTCCCCCCAAACTCCATACCTGCACCTGGCTCTCCCTGTAAACTTCAGGTGTCACCGCCAAAGCCACTTCCTGGGGAGGTCTGGTAGCTGCATCACTTTAGTCTCTCTCCATCTTCACAGATTTCATTTGGGACTACACAGTCATGAAACTTGCACATCAGGAATGTACTTAATGCCACTGAATTATATTTTTGTTCTCGTTTTTTGGGCTGTTTTTGGTTTTTGTTTGTTTGTTTTAGAGAGAAAGAACGTAGGCGGGGAGGGGCAGAGGGAAAAGAAGAGAGAAATCCTAAGCAGGCTTTAGGCTCAGCACAGAGCCTGACTCAGGGCCTGTACCACAACCCTGAGACCATGACCCAAGCCAGAATCAAGAGTCAGATGCTCAACCAGTCAGATGCTTAACCGGCTGACCACCCAGGAGCCGCTGACCCTTGGGGCACCTGTCTGGCTCAGTTGGTAGAGCATGCTACTCGTACCTCCGGGTTGTGAGTTGGAGCCCCAAGCTGGGTATACAGAATACTTAAAATCTTTTTAGGGGTGCTGTGTGGTTCAGTAAGTGTCTGCCTTCTACTCAAGTCATGATCCCAGAGTTCTTGGATGGAGCCCCGCCTCAGGCTCCCTGCTCAGCAGGGAGTCAGCTTCTCCCTCTCCTTCTGCCCCTCCCACCAGCTCTTGGGCACGCATGCACTCTCTCACTCTCTCAAATAAGTAAATCAATCTTTAAAAAAGAGGTCTTGGGGCACCTGAGTGGCTCAGTGGGTTAAGGCTCTGCCTTCGGCTCAGGTCATGATCTCAGGGTCCTGGGATCGAGCCCCGCATTGGGCTCTCTGCTCAGCAGGGAGCCTGCTTCCCCCCCACCCCCTGCCTGCTGCTCTGCCTACTTGTGACCTCTGTCAAATGAATAAATAAAATCTTAAAAAAAAAAAGAGGGCTTATTTAAAAAATAGTAAATCTTCAAAAAAATAAAGAAAAATAAGAAAGGACAAATGAATGCATGGAAATGATGACTATCTCGACCCTGTCGGTTTTGTGAGCTACAAGATGAGATTAGGGTTATCTTATTTATTTTTTTTTTAATTTTAAGAAGGCTCCCTGCGGAACATGGGGCTTGACCTCATGACCCCAAGATCAAGAGTCACATGTTCCTTTTTTTTTTATTTTATTTATTTATTTGACAGAGAGACAGCGAGAGAGGGAATACAAGCAAGGGGAGTAGGAGAGGGAGAAGCAGGCCTCTTGCTGAGCAGGGACACGGATGCGGGGCTCGATCCCATGACCCACCTAAGCCGAAGGCAGATGCCTTAGGACCGAGCCATCCAGGCGCCCAAGAGTCACATGTTCTACTGATTGAATCAGCCATGCACCCCTGGGTTATCTTACTTTTTAAAATCTTTTTAAAAACTGAGTTAAAATTCATATAACATCAAATTTATCACTTTTAGCTATATTAATGTGTACATTTATGGTGCACCTGGGTGGCTCAGTTGGTCAAGTGTACGACTTGATTTCAGCTCAGGTCGTGATCTCATGGGTGGTGAGGTTAAACCCAGTATTGGGCTCCTTGCTCAGCAGGGAGTCTGCCTAAATATTCTCACCCTCAGCCCCTCCCTACACTGGTGCACATAGACACGTGCTCTCTCTCTCTCTCCCTCAAATAAATAAATAAATCTCTTTTTTTTTTAAAGATTTTATTTATTTGACAGAGAAAGAGCACAAGTAGGGGGAACACCAGGCAGAGGGAGAAGCAGGCTCTGTGCTGAGCGGGTAGCCAAATGCAGGACCCATCCCAGGACTCCGGGATCGTGACCTGAGCCAAAGGCAGACCCTTAACCGACTTGAGCCACCAGGCATCCCTAAATAAATAGATCTTTAAAAATAAAGTGCACAGGGGCGCCTGGGTGGCTCAGTGGGTTAAAGCCTCTGCCTTCTGCTCAGGTCATGATCCCAGCATTCTGGGATGGAGCCCCTCATCAGGCTCTCTGCTCAGCAGGGAGCCTGCTTCCTCCTCTCTCTCTGCCTGCCTATCTGCCTACTTGTGATCTCTGTCTGTCAAATAATCTTAAAAAATAAAAAAATAAAGTGCACAGGGGCGCCTGAGTGGCTCAGTCAGTTAAGCGTCTACCTTTGGCTCAGGTCATGATCCAGGGTCCTAGGGTGGAGTCCACATTGGGCTCCCTGCTGAGCAGGGACCCTCTCCCTACTCGAACTCATTTGCTTTCTCTTGCAAAAATAAATAAATAAAACCTTTAAAAAAAAAAAAGTACATTCAGTGGCATTTCATACATTCACAATATTGTACAACCATCACCTCTATCTAGTCCTAAAACATGTTTATCACCTGAAAATGAAACCCAGGGGGGCCACCTGGGCTGCTCAGTTGGTTAAGCGTTTGCGCCACATCAGGCTCTCTGATTAGCAGGGAGCCTGCTTCTCCTTTTTCCTCTGCCTGTGCAATATCTGCCCCCCCCCCGCCCCCGTGAAATAAATAAATAATCCTTTTAAAAAAAAAAAAAAAAGGAAACCCAGAATCTATCAGCACTCACTCCGCATTCACTCTCCCACCAGCTTCTGGCAACCACTAATCCACTTTCTATTTCTATGAACTGTTTAACATTTTGATGAAGGCTTGTAATTAGAAAGAAAAACATACACATCATACCTCCAGTGAGCACCATGAGTCTCATAGCAAAAACTGGAATGTGTCGGGCTCCCAGAAGTCCTCTGTGTCTCCCAAGCAGCCACTGCCATCTTGACTGCCACCACAGATGAGTTTTGCTGGTTGTATGTAGAACCACACAGGGTTTGCATGTCAGTGTCTCGCTTCTTTCTCTGAGTGCACATCTGTGTGGTTCTATATGGCCTTGGTTCCTTGCATGCCCTTGTTGTGTAGGGCCTTACCACACAAATACTGTACAGTCTGTTTACATATTCTCTTTTTGACTGCACTTGGGTCTCCCTCCTGTTTGTGCTGTTATAAACACAGACGTTGGGCGCCTGGGTGGCTCAGTGGGTTAAGCCGCTGCCTTCAGCTCAGGTCATGATCTCAGGGTTCTAGGATCGAGTCCCACATTGGGCTCTCTGCTCAGCAGGGAGCCTGCTTCCCTCTCTCTCCTGCCTGCCTCTCTGTCTACTTGTGATCTCTGTCAAATAAATAAATAAAATCTTTAAAAAAAAATAAAAAACACAGACGTTGCCCCATACATGTTTTGTGACCACACGATGATTTTGCAGCCTCCCACAAACCAAGAGAAAAGGCCTAAGGATGACACCTATTTTGCCAGCACCTTTATCTTGGACTTAGCCTCCACAGCTGTGAGAAGCCAATTTTGGGTGTTTAAGCCACCCAACAACAGTACTTTGTAATGGCAGCTTGAGCCAACTAAATGTCAGGTTTCCCTCTGCCTCATCCTCATAAGGGTCCACGTGACTTTATATTTGGAGCCCACCCCAATAATTCAGGATAATTTCCCCATTTCAAGATCTTTAATTACAACTGGAAAGATCCTTTTTCTTTTTCTTTAAAGACTTTATTTATTTATTTGACAGAGAGATACAGCGAGAAAGGGAACACAAGCAGGGGGAGTGGGAGAGGGAGAAGTAGGCTTCCTGCTGAGCAGGGAGCCTGATTTGGGCTCAATCCCAGGACCCTGTGATCATGACCTGAGCTGAAGGCAGGGGCTTTAACCCACTGAGCCACCCAGGTGCCCCACCCCTGATCCTTTTTCTTAATAAGGTAACAGTCAAGGGGCCAGGGATTAGGATGTATACATCTTTGCGAGCCATATTTCAGCCTACTGAAGTCCACATTTCACAGATGGGAAAATCAGTCATCAGAGAACAGGAGTTGTCCACAGCCCCACAGTCTGTAGGAGTCCAACCCAGTCCTGTGCTCAGAGGGTGCCCTCACCCTTTCCATCTGCTTCCTTCCCAAGGGAATCTGCAGCTCCCAGGGAGGGCAAGGAGGGAAAGGCAGGAGACATCCACAGCCCAGAATTTCATCCCTTTTTCTGCAGAGAGGAACCAGGGCTCTTGGGAGTAAAGACTGATTCCAAGGCTAAACAGGGAAGGTCCCAGGTGAGCCTGGAACATCTTGTTATGCCACAAAATAAGTGCCCAAAAAATGACAGGAACATGTTAAAAGGACACAGAAACGAAACCTGATGATACAATTCAAGCATCAGAAAAAATTGCAACTGTCACTGGCTGACATACAATGAATCCTTCAGGGTTCTCAAAAAGGAGAGCCAGGAAAATAAGCCCATCTGTCACCATTTGATGTCACTTTTAAGCTGACCCCTCACTCTGGGAATTCAGCACTGATCCTGCCTTCCCAAAAGGAACACACGGCCCCAGTGCTTGCTTAGATCATTAAATTCTAGAATTCAGAAAATATCATTTCCCAACCCATAATAAGATTCCTGAGGTCAGGATTATCAGTTGTACACATTCCGAGGGTACTAGCGGGTAAAGTGTGAATATGATCATCTAGGAGGGGGCACCTGAGTGGGGAGCAGCCAGTCAGCCTGTCATTGCCCCCACATTAGGGTCAGCAACACGGAGACCCTTCAGGAGACACAACAGGACCCATCCACCACTCTGTGAGAGGTTCCAGCCAGTGTTTGGCCAGAAACCCAACAAGTCTTTAGAGCTCATTTCTCATCCACAGGAGCTAAAGGAAATACTAGAGGGGGGGAAAGAAGGGCCCATCCAGAAGTGGGGGATGTCCTGCCAGAAACTAAGGTCTACTGTCCTTCAACTGTCTTCACAGAAGGGGCTGTGTATCTGTAGCCAGACACGAGATCAGTGACTCCTAGGGTAAGGCAGGGATGGATGCAAACTGCACAAAGGAAGTTTTAAGGGGAAGGATAATGTTCTAAAACTGGATTGTGGTGGGGTGCCTGACTTCCTGGGTACAGCATGCCACTCTTGACTTCGGGGTTGTGAGTTCAAGCCCCATGTTGGGTGCACATTAATTAAAAATAAAAATTAAAAACCTTCTAATAAAAATAAATTTTAAAAAATTAATTAGTTAGGGGCGCCTGGGTGGCTCAGTGGGTTAAGCCTCTGCCTTCAGCTCGGGTCATGATCTCGGGGTCCTGGGATCCAACCCCACGTCGGGCTCTCTGCTCAGCGGGGAGCCTGCTTCCCCCACCCCGCCCCGCCTCTCTGCCTACTTGAGATCTCTGTCTGTCAAATAAATAAATAAAAATTTAAAAAATTAGTTAAACTGGATTGTGGTGATAGCTGCACAATGATGAATATGAATTTGTTAAGAATCCTTGAAGGCTACCTGCAAGGCGTGTATTTTGTGGCATATACGCTAACCCTTAATACTTTCATTTTAGGATTTGTTTGTTTTTTTAGATTTTATTTTTTTAAGATTTTATTTATTTATTTGAGAGGGAGCAAGCAAGCACAGAAAAGCAGACTCCCCACTGAGCAGGGAGCCTGTTGCAGGGCTCAATCCCAGGACCCTGGGATCATGACCTGAGCCGAAGGCAAATACTTAACCGATTGAGCCACCCAGGCACCCATTAATACAACTTTTATACAATATGGCCTAGATAATAAGACCATAAAGAGACATTCTATATCATTAGTCATGAGGGAACTGCACATCAAACCACTACCTACCAATTCACACCCACTTTAGGGGTGCCTGGTTGGCTCAGTCAGTAGTGTGTGCAACTCTTGATCTCAGGGTTGTGAGCTCAAGCCCCATGTCCGAATCCGAGCATGGAGAGTCTGCTCTCCCTCTCAAAAATTTCAAAAAAAAATTACTTAATTAATAATCTTTATTTTTTTAATTGCTTTGGTTTTTCTTTTTTTAAAGATTTTTATTTATTTATTTGACAGACCACAAGTAGGCAGAGAGGCAGGCAGAGAGAGAGAGGAGGAAGCAGGCTCTCCACTGAGCAGAGAGCCCGATGTGGGGCTCGATCCCAGGATCCTGGGATCATGACCTGAGCCAAAGGCAGAAGCTTTAACCCACTGAGCCATGCAGGTGCCCCTAATAATCTTTATTTTTTAAGAAAAGGACAATAGCAAATGTTGGTAGGAGTGCGGAGAAATTGGAACCCTCCTTCATTGCTGGTGAGAATGTAAAATAGTGCAGCCACTGATTAAAAAACAGTTTGGCTATTCCTCAAACAGCTACACATAGATTTACCATATGACCCAGCAGTTAACTTATAGGCATGTACTAGGTGTCTGGGTAACTCAGCTGAGTGTAAGACTCTTGGTTTTGACTCAGGTCATGATTTCCAGGTTATGGGATCAAGCCGTGTTTCAGGCTCTATGCTCAGCATGGAGTCTCCTTGAGATTCTCTCCCTCTCCTTCTGCCCCTCCCTCTCTCTCTCTCTCTCTCTCTCTAAAGTAAAAGAAATAAAATCCTTTTAAAAAGAAGGGGTGCCGGGGTGGCTCAGTGGGTTAAGACTCTGCCTTCGGCTCAGGTCATGATCTCAGGGTCCTGGGATCGAGCCCCACATTGGGCTCTCTGCTCAGTGGGGAACCTGCTTCCCCCGCTCTCTCTGCCTGCCTCTCTGCCTACTTGTGATCTCGCTCTCTGTCAAATAAATAAATAAAATCTTAAAAAATAAAAATAAAGGGGCGCCTGGGTGGCTCAGTGGGTTAAGCCGCTGCCTTCGGCTCAGGTCATGATCTCAGGGTCCTGGGATCGAGCTCCGCATCGGGCTCTCTGCTCAGCAGGGAGCCTGCTTCCT